>NC_046662.1:109960102-109966029 GCF_010883055.1 Belonocnema kinseyi | reverse complement strand
CCAAACAGGACTATTAATATTTGCAGACAAAATACTCACAATCAATTAATATTTATTTTTTAAATAACTTTTTTGTCATATGGTTAGAGTATAGCAGTATGGTACTAGTTAGCCCTGACGCAGAACTGTCGCCCATGGTGAATTTCCTATTGGAATAGTACTGTGCTAATAGCGATATCCAGTGCTGGCCCAACACTGACAGCCCGGTACAAAATAGTGTTATCATCCCAGAGATATGCCATTACAGGTGCTAGCACTGGCAAAAAAATCAAGAGGGCATTTCCATAAGGAACCATGTCTGTATTGCCCTCATGGATTCCACAAGGCATGAGGGTAATCCATGTGGACCCTGACGGGGGCCTCTCCATTTTTCCACACGTGTAACAGAATAATGCTGGGAAATTGCTGTTTTATCAAGGATTTTTCACTTTTGGTTCAGTTTTCAAGTAAGGTAAGGTAATACTGAATTCATTTTACCTAATACAATGGTTTTAACAATTTTGTCATAATTTTTATAAATATTTTCTGAGAATAATGCTAGAAAATTGCAGTTTTATAGAAAAAATCACTTCTTGTCAAACATAAGAGAGAAACATAGTTCAAAAAATCTCTTTCTTTTCCGTGAATATATTTTGTTGGGTGAAAGATTTTGCTCTTGTGTTATACAGCTTATTACTTTAAATAATTTTTTCAAACATATGAAACAATAATAAGTAAAAACAAATAATAAGTGAACCTCAATAACAATAATTTTTCAATTAGTATTGTACTTTTGTAAGTTAATTATTTTAGCTCGTTTCCAATTGCTGAAAAAAATTAATTAAAGAAATAATCTATATTACACAAGAGAAAAATATTAGACCCAGCAAAATATATTCACGAACGAGAAAGAGATTGTTTAAAATATGTTTCTCTCGTTTGTTTATTTATTATTTGTTCATAACTAAAAATTCATCAATTAGTATCTCACTAACATAATTGTAAAAGAGACAAAAAGTTAAGAATTTTAGGAAAAAAACCGCAACTGTCTAGCATTAATATATCTGAAGATATTTGTTAACAATAATATATTTTCTAAAAAGTTGCAACTTTCTACAATCAAGCAAAGCGGATAGTATTATTATTATCATAAGAAATTGTTTGAATACTTGTTGTTGTTAACCTGAATTAATTAATACTTCACTCCAATTAAAAACTGGATAAAAAGTTCAAAAAAAGTAGACATAAACGCAACTATCCTTATCAATATACTAGGCAGTCTGATAAGTCCCTGAAAAATGAAACACGGAGACGTTTTTTTGGCCAAAGTCGGTTTCATTTTTCAACATACTCTCCTTTTAGGTCGATATAGCGAGTCTAACGATTTTCTAACTTTTTGATACCGTCCGAAAAGTACTCGATCGGAAGGTCTCCAAAATACGCCTCAGTTTCAGCTATGAGCTCCTCATTTGAGTAAAAACGCTTATCGGCGAGCCATCTCTTCAGGTTAGGGAACACGTAATAGTCGCTGGGGGTCAGGTCTGGTGAATACGGTGGCTGAGGAACCAATTCGAAGCCGATTTCATGCAATTTTGCTTGTGCAACTAAGCATGAATGAACAGGCGCATTGTCGTGATGATAAAGCGGTTTTTTCTTCTTCAAATGCGGTCGTTTTTCGGCGATTTCGATTTTCAATCGGTCCAATAATGATGAATAGTATGCTCCGTTTATGGTTTTACGTTTTTCAGGATAGTCCAACAATATTATGCCATGTGCATCCCAAAATACGGAGGCCATAACCTGTTCGACCCATTGTTGCGTTTTTGGACGCTTCGGAGCACTTTGGCCCGGTGGAACCCACTGTTTTGCCTGTTGCGTTGACTCAGGAGTGTAGTAGTGGATCTAGGTTTCATCCATGGTTATGAATCGGCGCAAAAACTCGGTCGGCTTCCGCGAAAATAATGCCAAATTCTGCTGGGAAGTTGTCACACGAATTCGTTTTTGGTCCTCTGTGAGCAAACGCGGCACCTATCGCGCGCAGAGCTTCTTCATGCCGAAAACTGAATGCACGACATTGCTCACACGTTTCAATGATATGCCTACAGCATTAGCTACCTCTCTCAATTTCACTTTGGGATCATTCAACATCATATCATTGATTTTTTCGACCTCTTTTGGGCGCCAGATCGTTCAGCATCAACTGTGCTCGTACGGCCACAACGAAACTCGGTAAAACACTTATGAATCGTTCCAATCGACGGTACAGAGAGCGGGTAATACTTATCCAGCTTGGCCTTGGTCTCGGATATCGTTTTCTTGCGAAGATAGTAGTGATTGATCAAAACTCGAAACTCAGATTTTTCCATATAAAAAAAAACTCGGAGGTTAGTCGCTTCTCAGTGCTGTAACTTGTAAATGCGTAAACATAAATGGCTGAAGTTTTGACAGGCGTCATTTGAAGGATCAAGCTCGACGAAAATGGTTCATATTAGTGAATACTAATGCCATCTCTTAGAATTTTCAGGTACTTATCAGACTGCCTAGTAAGATATTCTTAGTGACCCTTGACCTACAAGAAAGGGTCCCCAAGTGTCTGGCGCTGATTTTTATGATATGGCAATATGTTGTAGTACTCAAAGAGATCAGAGACATGACGATATTTTAATCGGCCCATATGCACTTTTAGGGGCAAAAGACACCCCGAAAGTTTACCCCCAGAAATCGTTTTTTAATTACTCACAAACTAATAAAAATATTGAAATAAAACTCACGCCTAAATGTTTGGAACAAAAAGTCTACAAAACTGCCCCATTTTTAATTTTATGGGGAAAAATACTCTGAATGAATTTTCAAAAATAAATTATCCGTATTTCGCGATTAAAAAAAATGTGTACTTACAATTAGGGGTAACTAACCTTTATTATATTCTATTATTAATTTATATTTTATCATATTTCATTATTAATATAGTAATACCCAGCAAGCATCAGGTTAAGGAAATATACCATAATGTAATCGTTTTATAACAACGTTAAGGTTGAACATGCAGTTGATTCAAATGAGAAAACTATTAGAGAGACCTCAAATTTAACATTGAGTTTAACCTTCAAAATTATTTTATGTTTTAATTGATGGGTTTGCGGTTTAGGGGCGTTCAGATTATTGGTTTGAGGTTTTGTGGGCTTGGTATTTATGGATTTAAGGATTCATATCAATAAAAAAAGGCTGCTTAAAATAAAGTAATTTCTATTAATTTATTTTTGATGAGAATTACAATTCTTCAGTTGAAACAATATTTAAAGCTTTATGGCACATAAGTAGACAATGATAATATTCCTCAAAAAAATGTTTTAAACAAAGAGACTTTTTACGCCAAGAACATCGAAAAGCTGCAATATTATTACAACCGTCGAATCCACTATGTGTTCCACAATACTTGAAACTAAAATCGACAGAATTTTCGAAATCATTCGGTTTATTGATAACATAAACACTCTTATACCATGACTATTTTAATTAGTTTTGATATCGTGGATATGAGAACTGGTTAGGTACCAGTGATTGTAACTGTAATATATTATTTCTTACGTGTCAATTTAAGTCTTCGCCCGTTAGTTGGTCTTCTATTTATATCTCGATCCCTATTTGCAAGATATTAGAGAAATTGGCAAATTTTCTACAAAATAGTTAAATTTTTAGAAAACAAATTTTTTCAACTAAATTGATGACTCGTCAACCAAAAAAAAACTAAATTTCTAACAAAGTAGTTCCACTTTCAGCCAGAAAAGATGAAATAAATCGTAAAAATTCTTTGAAATCGCTTGAAATTACTTAAATGAATTGAAAATTCCTTGGAATGTTTTAAAATATCCTAAAATATTTAAAATCCTTTAAAATCTCTCAAAATTTTTTAAAGCTCTTGAAAATTCTTTGCAATTTAAAAAATATCCATTAATATTCCAAATATTTTTTATTTCAAATCTCATTCTTAATCATTGAAATGAATTTAAAATTCCATGGAATCTACTAAAATATCCTTAGATATACAAAATCTTTTAAAATCTCATATTAAATTACTGTAATCAATTGAACATTCCATGACATCTTTTTAAACATTCTTAAATATTTAAAATCCTTTCAAAACTTAAATTTTTTTTTTAAATCTGCAAAGCTCTCGAAAATTGCTTGAAATTTTTCAAATACCTTAAATATTTTGAATCTTCTAAATTTTGTAATAATTGATAGAAATCAATTGAAAATTCCTTGGAAGATATTAAAATATCTTGAAATGTACCAAATCTTTCAAAATATCGTATTAAATTACCGTAAGAAATAAAAAATTCCTTCGAACATTTTAAAATACTCTCAAATATTGCAATTCCTTAAAAATATTTTCACATACCTTGAACTTTTTTTAGGAGATTTTTAAAGTTCTTTGGAATTTTTAGAAATAACACTGCTATATTCTTCAAAATTCTTTGAAATTCCTTAACTTTATAAAAACAAGTTTAAAATACCTTGAAATCTTTTAAAACATCCTTAAATATTTAAAACCTTTTGAAATCCCTTGAAATTTTTTAAACCTCTTGAAAATTCTTTGAAATTTTAAAAATACCCTGAAATATTTTAAAATCTCATTCTAAATTATTATAATGAATAAAAATTCCTTCGAATCTTTTAAAATTCTCTCAAATTTTTCCAGTCCCTTAAAGTCTTTTGAAATACCTAAAACTTTTTCTCAATGGTTCTACGGTACTTTGGAATATTTTAAAATAACCCTTCTAAAATTATTTAATTCTTGAAATTCCTAAAAATGACAAAAATAAGTGGAAAACTCATTGACACCTTTTAAACCATCCTCAAATATTTAAAGTCTTTTAAAATCTTTGGAAATTGCTTGAAATTTCTTAAAGCTTTTGAAAATATTTTGAAATTTTTAAAATACCCTGAAATATTTCAAATCTTTTAACATCTCATATGTAATTTTTTAGAATCTTTTAAATACCTAGAACTTTTTTTTAATGGTTCTAAAATACTTTGAAATGTTTTAGAATAACCCTTAAATTTCTTTTTTCAATTCTTTGAAATTCCTTTAAGTTATGAAAATAAATTTAAAATTTCTTGACATCTTTTAAAAAGTCCTCAAATAATTAAAACTCCTTAAAAATCTTTTGAAATCTCTTCAAAATTTTTCAAAGCTCTTTAAAATAGCTTACAAATTTAAAAATACCTTAAAATATTTCAAATCCTTTAAAATCTCATATTAAATTACTGAAATGAATTCAAATTCCTTGGAAATTTTAAAATTCTCTGAAGTGTTTTAAATGCTTCAAAGTCTTTTGAAATACCCAGAACTTTTTAAACAGATTTTTAAGTACTTAAAATTTTTTTTAAATAACCGTTCAAAAATTTTTCAAAGTTTTCTGAATTTCAATCGGAAACTTCTTAAAATTTCAAAATATTAAAAAATTATTTCAATATTTACAGATGTTCCAAAAGGTTGATGCAAACTCCTGCTAAAAGCAAGAATCCAACGACCAAATTTGGACCACGACGAATAAACAAAAACAAAAAATTCTATTGTAATCAGAAACAAAAAATTTCGGATCTTCCATATCGAGTCGAGTAACTTGCTTCGTTTCTAAATTGAGTAGCTTTTGAGAATTTTAAAGTTTTAGAACGTTGTGTGCTAATAGAGCAGGACGTGTAGTTCTTAAGCGATTTTTGTGCGAGTGCAAGGAAGAACCCCTTTCTGGTTTTAAAACTTTTTCTTTATAAAACTAGTGAAGTATAGATTGACTTCTGGATCACCAAGTTTTCTGTGACTTTCCCTCGCCCCACATATCCCTCCTTGGCTATGATGTTTTTGTCAGCTGGTGCCGAAAATTCGATAACGAACATGGTTCGCTTCTCGAAGTCAAGAAGAACCATGTCAGGCCTCGAGTGAG
>NC_046662.1:109958998-109960002 GCF_010883055.1 Belonocnema kinseyi | reverse complement strand
CTCTTCTGGTTTGGGTGGGTGTTCGACAGTAACTGGAGGGTCTTGGAAGAGTCGAGATGGGTCAGAGAGAAACTGTTGATTTTCTCTGACCCATCACTCCCTTCGCTCTAGACTTCTCTTAGCGTCAGATAGTATCCGTATTCTCTCAACAATGTGCTGCCTGATGGTCAGCAGCTTTGACTTGTTAAGTATGTGATGACGGGTCCGGAGTTCGCGCGCAAACTTTCGAACCTTGGCGGTAAAATTTCTGCCAGATGTGATGTAGTCAATCACACATAGAATGCGGGACGCGTGCTGTCTTGCCCAGCCTATCTTTATGGCAAGTTGATGCATTCGTCTTTTGGTCTTATGTTCAGCCGTTGGTTTTGTTTTACGGTTCGCATCGGCCGAAGCTCTCGCTGCATTATACACGCAATAATTGATAGCCCAGGGGTCGGATTCACCGGAAAAATGTCCACGAAACTCGTCATCCATTTCAGCCAGATCTTTAGGCTTGAGAGAAACCTTGGTGTTGATATTTCTCCGGGTCGTAAAGCATCGCTCTTCATATATTGGATGCCTGCCCGCAGTTGGTCTTAGTGTAGCCTCTCTTTCTTTGTCGCCTGGTTGTTCTAGCTGTGGTAGAGTAGGCGTTCCGCTTACATAGCCCCTTTTACGGAGTAATTCAGCATGGTTTTGCAGACGTTGCTGCGAAAAGTGCGATAGCTCCGGGTGTTTCTCGCACCACGGAGCATGCAGCCGTGCCATGTAACCCCGTTCACGGGCCACAATCGCATCGTAGCAGTCTAGCAAGTCGTGATTCAGTCGCTCCATCCACCCAAAGGTCACGAGATCCCGCTGATCCATTCCTCTCGAATCAAACCGAAGGGCCTATGACAAAGCCACCGAACGCGTCCTCGCATTTGCGGATAGAGGGTCCCTGTACCAAGGGTTTCTGCTGAATATGGTTACAAAAATAAATAGGCAGTAGCGGACAATTGTCCAGGGGTGGTCCCGAAGGAATT
>NC_046662.1:109938592-109958898 GCF_010883055.1 Belonocnema kinseyi | reverse complement strand
AAACAACAGAACGCGCAGGGCTCCCGACAATGGGTCGGCCAACAATGCCGACCAATCTAGAGCTGGAGGAGCCAATGAAAATGGATTCAATGCGATGGATCGAAGGGATCTCGCGACCTTTGGGTGGACGGAGCAACTGAATCACGAATTGCTGGAGTGCTCCAATGCGAGTGTGGCCCGTGAACGGGGTTACATGGCACGGCTGCATGCTCTGTGGTGCGAGAAACACCCGGAGCTATCGCACTTTTCTCAGCAACGTCTGCGAAACCATGCTGAACTACTTCGTAAAAGGGGCTATGTAAGCGGAACGCCTACTCTACCACAGCTAGAACAAGCCGGCAACAAAGAAAGAGAGGCGCGACTAAGACCAACCGCGGGCAGGCATCCAATAGATGAAGAGCGATGCTTTACGACCCGGAGAAACATCAACATTAAGGTTTCTCTCAAGCTTCAAGATCTCGCTGAAATGGATTACGAGCTTGCTGGACATTTTTCCGGTGAATCCGACCTCTGGGATATCAATTATTGTATGCATAATGCAGCGCGAGCTTTGGCCGATGCAAACCATAAAACAAAACCAAGGGCTGATCATAAGATCAGAAGACAAATGCATCAACTTGCCATAAAGATAGGCTGGGAAAGACAGTACGCGTCCCGCATTCAATGTGTGATTGACTACATCACATCTGGCAGGAATTTTACCGTCAAGGTTCGAAAGTTCGCGCGTGAACTCCGGACCCGTTATCACACACTTAACAAGTCAAAGCTGCTGACCATCAGCCAGCATATTGTTGAGAGAGTACGTATACTATCTGACGCTAAGATAAGTCACGTAGTTGCGTCAGTTGGCAAGATGTCTACCCACCGAGGGCCAAGCTATTGTGCTAATTGCATGCGAAGAAACTTTTTTTAACAAAAGATATATAGTTTAATGATATAATATTAATTTTATAAATGAAAATAAAAATAGTATTCATTTAACAATACAAATTTTATGAAAATTAGTCTTTTAATTTGCAAAATTAAGTTGCATACTAACCCAACGAATAGCGCTGAATTTCCGGTCTCTTATGAATAATTGTTTTATATTTACAAATTAATTATATATATTTTATATTAATTTTATATATAAATTACATTAACAAATTAAATTTATATTAACAATAGCTTCAAACAAAATTTTAGTGAATACTTCTTCTTTTAGTTTAAAAAAATGGCTTTGCACATGCTCAGCCGAACACTGCACATGCTTGTCCCATTGCATAAATATGAAATCAGAACTCAAAATCGACCATATGTTAGTTGGCACGGTTATCCGGCAACGGTATCCATCTATAAATGATCGAAGAACTTCAAGAGTGTTAGTCATGGTCCCGTCTAGTAAAGTGTGATTGTATTGTAAAAAAGGGAAACGGTGGTAAGGTGCGATGCAGTCAGTGCCAAAAAGAGATGAGCTTCTCTAGCAGTAACGAAGCTACGAAACGGGCTTTCTGGCAGTCATATTAACCAGTTGGTATTTCTTTCGTCAGTAGAACGGAAATTTTGGATGTGTTGAGATGCGTCAATTCTGAGGTTAATATTGTATATACGGTCCACCCTGTGGACGTGGAAGGCGGGAGTGGGAGTCTCGGTCTGAGATTTCTTCCTACTCCGCCGCATTTTTGGAGCGCGGATCACGGAAATAATTTCCGCCTGCGTCGTCGTGGCGGCAGACTGATACGCCTGCTTCGTGCTCTCTCAGCGTCTATATTTCTCAATCTGTATTTCTATTAATAATTATTAATCATTTCTTAAAAATAAAATAAACATAAGAGTAGGAACAATATAAAATTGCACTAGAATATACTAATTATTCGTCCGTTCATAAATTTAAAAATATGATAATAATGGAATAAAAATAAACGATAATAATTGAATAAATATGACAATAAGTCATATTCTGGCCACAACTACAATCATGTTGAAATGTTAGAAAATTACTTTTCTTTGATAAAATTCGAGTCACGGATAAGTGATCAGTTTATACGTAAAGAATTTGTAGCAAAGAAAAATAAAGTAAAAAGTTTAAAACAGAAATGACATTCTACTGAAAAGATTAGTGGCCGGAATATTAAAGACGAATCAGCACTGACTCGTTGTTCCGTCTCTGGGCGCATCGCATTCCTCGGAACATCACGTGATCTGTGCGTGGTAAACGAAGGTCGTCGTTGCGGCAGAGGAAAGGAAACTTGTTCATAAAAAAACATGGGAGTAAAAGTTTCAGGGGTGAAACATAAAGGGTTCCTTACGTTTGCCGCCCGTTATCGCCAACGGCATATACCAGCTTTACTACAATATCTTATATATCTTTAATATTTTCATTAAAACAGCATATTTTCCCAGTAGCCAATGTGTGCTACATCGAATGGGTCAACTCGAGCCTAACCTGGAAATAAATCTAACGTAGCCTAACTTAACCTCACGAAACACAATTAAACTGACTGTGTTGTCCCGTTGTGTTTGCGGTACCGTTTGAATCATGCAACCGTAGCTCTTCATCAATGGATCACTTGGTTGGTGTAGAGTCTCATACTACAACGAAAAAAACCGCGAGCATTTCTTAATCGCATGCCTGCAAGAATAGCTCAGATTCATTCTGTTAAATTTGCAGTAATTATGAAGTGAGCAATTTCCGAAAATCAATCGACGAGGAAGTGAAAAGTCTTTACGAAAAGTGTTTTGACCGTAAATTGCTGGACCAAGAAACAAAATGGGTTTCTCACGTTATTTGCAATTCCTGCAGACTTATGTTGCATTGTCTAAAAAATTCAAACAGCGAAAAGTACCGCAAGTACTCTACACCATTCACATGAAAAAAACCCGTTATTGCGAAGGACTGCGAAGAGACGTCTTTAGTGTACTGCACTGACGTTAACGCACTAATGTATAACTTGAAGAAAAATGCGTACAGAGACGAAGAATGGCGAATTTTCATTGATTCGTCAAAACGCAGCATTAAGACTGTTTTACTGCATAACACGAATACTTATGCTCCTATCCCTATAGCTCACTGAACGGTCATCAAAGAAGAATAAAATAATGTTTAAATGCTTCTTGAAAAAGTTAATTACACGAATCAAAAATGTCTTTGATGAACCACAGATTCGAATATTGACAAGAGATACTAATTTCGTGAGCCGCATGACGAAAATTGAAATTGACGCCTCGGAAAGTTTTAAAGCAGTAAACTCAAATTTCCTCGGTAACAAAAAAAGTCCAGACTACGAGAATATTCTTGCGAAAATGATAAGAAGCTGCAAAAAGTTAGGACGCTTGATGAATTTAAGACTTCACTTTCTAGATTCTCATCTGGATAAGTTTCCAGAAAATGTTGGTGATTCCAGCGAAGAACAAGGGGAACGTTTTCATCAACACATAAAAGTGATAGAACAACGATATCAGGGTATACGGGACGAGGTCATGATGGCTGATGAGACAAATGTAGATCTGAAACGTAAGCGAAACCCTTTTGCATCGTTCCTTCGAAGAAAAAAGGACACGTTATAGCAGGCAGAAAATAGACTGAAGTAGGTCTATAAATCAATTTAATTACGATAAAAAGCAAGATAAAATGCAAACACGAAAGATAATATAAATATATCCCTTACGTTTAAGAAAAGTAGAGAGAAACAAATTTTGAATAAAACTCTTATTCATTTGCATGTTTAAGTTACAGTTCTACATTTAAATTGTTACAATCATTGTCAGGTTAAGTGAAATGGAGTCAATTCTACTTGTAGTTCTAAGTATCTTCAAATGAGTAATGTGCGTCTAAATTTTTAACCACCTGTAGTGCAATGAAATGAATGTTATTGTGTTACAACGGGAACACTCAAGTTAAGTTGTATTCCGTTAAGCAAAATTTCGTTAGGTTCTGTTAAGTTAGATTCATTTGTAGGTTATGATCGAGTTAACTTATTAAATATAGCACACATTTAAAACTGAGAACAGTACGCTTACATAGCTACACGTGTGGTTGTATTTCATTCGGCTAGGTTAGGTTAGGTTTTGTTAGGTCAGGATAGGTTCAACCTCTATGTAGGTTAAGCCGAAGCTGAATGAAACGACACCGCAAAAACAAGGACAACACAATGAGTTTAATTGTGTTTCTTGAAGTTAATTTAGGTTAGGTTAGGTTAGGTTTTTTTAGGTTAGGATAGGTTTGACCTCTTTGCAGGTTAAGCCGAAGCTGATTCAAACGGTACCGCAAACATAACGGGACAACACAATCCGTTTAATTGTGTTTCGTGAGGTTAGGTTAGGTTAGGCTAGGTCAGATTTATTTCTAGGTTAGGCTCTAGTTAACCCATTCGTTGTAGCACACATTTGCTACTGGGAAAATATGCTTCCAGAGCTTTACGTGTAGTTATGTTAAATAAGTTGATATGAGGCAAGGGTTCATCCTTCACAGTTGTCGACATGTTTTTGAAGTGAAAATTTGCATCACTGGCATTATTTTGAAATTTATTTGCCTCAGTGCATGACTTTCCGTAATTTTTTAAGGTTTTAGCTCAACCAGAACGTGATGGGTGATTTTTGATACCGAATTTGAATTCAGCGCCCCAAATCCAGATCCGCACACTTTCTTTTGTATGGCTGTGTAATAAAACTGTGTCTTAATATAAAGATACCAAATTATGGTAAATATTCGACGTTTATAATTAGTAGAAATCAATAATAAAGCATTTATTATTAACGTGCCTGCTAATAAAATAAAAAATGTAAAGTACGGCTAACTTATTTTTGAAAATATTCAGTGTATTTTTTAAAGAAATATAAATATAGTTATATGTTTTTAAACGGAAAATAGCTCAAAAAATAAGATTTAAATATTTCCATAGGGGTTGCAACCCTGAGAAATAAAAAGAGGGCAGTTTTCTAGTCTTTTTTTATTCCAAATATTTTGGCGTTGGCTTTATTACGATAACTTCATTCGTTTGTGAGTTATTAAGAAGACGATTTCTATGGGTAAAGTTTTGTGAATAAAGAATATTAAAAAGAACTGCTATGTATTAACTAACAGAACTGCAAATTTGCACAATAACATTGGGTCTTTTGCTCCTTGTTGGGAGGACGCTACATCTTACTCTCTCAGCGTTCCAAAATCCACTCTCTCATTTTAAGGAGAATTGAAAGAGTTAAAAAAAAAAGACTCTACAAATATCTGGGAAAATTTAGACGCGACTTTACAAACTGAATCTTCGGATTGGTTCCAATCGGGATTTTAGGACAAGAATGGAAAGCGGAATTAGCAAAATGAAAAATTAGAGATTAAAAATTAATCATTGTAGACGAAGATGAAGATAGAATTAAAAAATTGTAAAAAAAGACGAACACGGAAATTCCAGGTAAAAGTAATAACGAAAAAATGAATGTGACTTAGAAATGAAAACGTAATCAAAATCAGCGAAGACTGTTTAGACTGTGATATCAAAATTAAAAATGTTGGACACAGTTGCAACCAAGATTTCCCAATGGAATTTTTTAGGTTTGTTAAATGTAGATTTTCAAACAATAGTAACTTTAGAAATTAGAACCCACCTGGTAAATGATTAAATGTGATTAATTAGTTATTAGAATATGCACAGACAAAACAAATACAAAATTATCTGCAAATACCACAGCTTGAATATAACACGAAAGAAAATAATAAGAACTCTGAAAATAGAGCCAGTTTTAATAGTTATGGGCAAAATACAGGTAAAGCTAACAACAAAAGGAAGCGCAATAAAGACCAGCAAAAGGCCAGCACTAATCGGTGCTCAAATGATCAAGGTACAAACACATATTTCACGTGATTCAGAAGAAACATGATTTCACATATTGGTAAATCTATAAAATCGTAGTCATAGAGTGTCATATATATCATATATATGACATTTAATTTAGATTAGCACCTGATTTACGATCCACTGGTGTCATGGGTATTTACATGGTAGAGAATATAGGTTTGAAAATGGATTACAAAAACAAGATTTGAGGTTGCTAGAATTACCAAAAATTAAATCAAAAAAGATACAGAAAACGTCGAAACATGAAACTGAGAAACAAATAAATGATCCGATAGCTTTAATGGGAAAAAGATAAATTAAGAAACTAATTCCAGTTGTAGCAATAGATATGACGTAACTCTTGCCAATATCAAGTTGGAGAAGCTAATATATTCCAGTGATTTGTAGACATTTTTACAAAATGGATAGAAACAATAGATGTTAAAAATAAATTAGCATCCAGAATTGAAAAGAAATTTCAGAAACGCCAGATTGGGCCCCAACTAGATTGCCCAACTAATAGTTGGGCCCTAATTGGGCAGCCTCATCAATGCCCAACTGGGCTACTTTCTGGGTTGTAACGGTCAGCCCAACGAATGCCCAGATTGAGTTAACAAGCTGGGCCTTAGTTGGACAGCCCACATTATGCCCAATTAATGAAAAAGGGTACAATTATTGAATTCCTAAAGTTAAAAGTAATAAATAATAAATATTTGTTAGTATTTTTTTTTAATTTGACGCTTCTTCATGATTTAAAAACTCCTAGCATCCTCTTTTTCCCTCTGACCGCCATCCCAGTCTCTTCCAACAGTCAGCTCAGTCCTAACAGCATCTGAAGTTGTGTTTTCTGCAATATTTGGTTTAGTACAAATACTCAACTGAGTATGGGAAACAGCACAAAGCGATCACTTACTTTGCTTATTTCTACAAAGTAAAAACGAAAGAACTTTGTAAAAATAACCCCATTTTATGGAAGCTTGAACGGATTCGACTACAAGAAAAAATAGCGTTCGCAACTGCTTGAGTGCAGACGCCAGAGCCCATCTGCGGCGTTGCGGCTCGCGTAGTCGTACAGTGCACACGTAAACCAATACAGGCGGGGTTTTGAAAATTATAAAATGCTTAGTTTAGAAAAAATGTTAGTCATTGTTGTTACACTTGAAAATGTAACTATACTCTGCTGATCTCTTTGTTTTGTTTTGTTTTTTTTTGAGGAAATATCGATTTAAATTTAAAGCGTATGTCTGATTCGGAAACAGTTTCATTATTTAAGGCATATTAGAAATATAATATGTGAAATATATTATACATTTACCGTAATGTTGAAAGAAAAATGCTATTGCATGAACAGTACTTAATGGTCTGAAGTTCTTTTTAAGGATGAGAGAAAAAAATCAGGAAATGAATGTACTTTAACATTTTCCAGCAAAATATAATGCGCAAACAATATTCGTAAATAATTCATTTACTATGTAACTTTATAGATTAAGAATTAATTGCATTTATATGAATGAAATATGACTTCTAGATTCTGCTCTAATCGCTCATTATGTTTTAACCCGTGTACCTAATTTATTACTCCCACGGCCTCTTTTATCAGAAATATCTCGATTTATTTATTTATTCTTAAACGGATACAATTTACAGTAATTTTACCGAAGTAAATAGCAGCTGACTACAGCCGATATCTTATCTCTCTACTGCCCTCTATCGATATAACTAGAGTTGCATTTTGTGCGACCAGACTCGTTTGCTCCAATAGTGATTACTTTGGGCGTTCTATGGGTGAGCCCAATCCAAGCCTAATTAAGAAATGAAACACTAAATCGGCTTTATCAACATAATTTTTAATTATTAAAAATTTGGAATAAATAGAAAAGTTTTAGGATTTTGGTCGGATTGCATCCACGTAATTATTTAAATAAAATAATTTGTAAATTAATTTCACTTTTTTTTTAATTAGGCTTACCAGTTGGTGTCCGACTGCTTTGCTCTGATAGTGCCCACTTTGGACGTTTAATGGGTAAGCCCAATGTACGCCCAAGCACAGAATCAAACACTCACCGACTTTATCAACATAAGTTTTGATAATTAAAAATTCGGAATAACTGGTAAATATACAAAATTTTGGTTGGATTGCACCCACGTAATTATTTACTTAAAATAATTTGTGATAAAATCTATCTCTATCTCTATCTCTGTCTCTGTCTCTATCTCTATCTCTGTTTCTGTCTCTGTCTCTATCTGTAGGTATCTGTTTGTATGGGTGTGTTTTCTGTAAACTTCATGTTCTAATGTGTTGTCAGATCTTTTGTAAACTAGTCCGTCCAAGAAAGGCAATTTTCCGCTCTGTTCAATTTGCATGGTGAACTGGATATTAGGACATAAAGTTTATAAAAAACCCACCCATAAAAATAGATACCTACGCCTTACATGCGTCCTCCGACCACCACCCATCTCAAAGGCAGTCAGTCATTAACTCCCTAGTATACAGAGCTGTCTCTATAACAGATAAACATAACTTTAAGAAGAAAGTATAAAACCCGTTAAACAAATCCTAATGCAGAACGCTCACACAAACAAACAAATTCATAAAGTAATAGGAAAATACACTCAGAAGAAGAAGAAGTCAACACAACCTACTAAAACCTACTAAAAAACCGAAAGAGCGGTGAGCTAACGTACAAAGGAAAATATCGTGCCCTAAGCTAAATGGAGGCTTTCAAAAATATATTTAAAATAATAAAACGAAAATAAATATTTTTTTGGTAATTATCCCATTTTTATCAGAGTTAAAAATGCAGCGTACATTTGAGCCTTATTTGCAATCCCCGGATTCAAACAGATTGCAAAGCTTTTGTCAGGATGCCTGAGCAGTGGTGTCAGAACACGGATAACTCTAGCATGGACAGTAGTGATTTCTGTGTGTTTTTAAATTGACACATGACGTTATATAACCTAAAAATATAAAGGAATAACTACTACGCATGAAAGATATATCCGCGTACTGATAACACAACGCCTAATTCAGTCGAAGTTTAATTTGAACTAAATTTTATTTATTTGAAAGGCATGTGTCAAATGTCCGACTCCTGCCTTACTGGCATTTTTACCGATTATACCAGTTTCACAGGAAAGGAGATGTCTAGCTAACAGTTTGTTATAATCAGACCAACTGTACTGCTTACCTCGTTTGTGTCTCGTTTATGCATGTACGCTGCATTTTTACCGTTAATAAAAATGTGATCATTACAAAAAAGATATTTGTTTTCGTTTTTAAAATTTTTCTTGTGCTTTTAAAAGAGTCAATATATTTGTATGATATTGGCAATATTACGCGTGCAACGTGCATGACGTGTGCACGATATTAATATAAATTATGGCCAATTAGGTAACGTCATTTTCGCTTGTCGTCTTACTTGTCGTTCTTCCTATCGTTTATCCTATCGGTTTCCTGTAATCACGAATACACTACTAGGAAAAATTAATGAAAAAGATGACACGCTTGTCATTTTTTCCCTATTATATAATTTCGTAATAGTTACAGAAGCCAAAAAAGCATATAATTGTTAAAGACACGATAACTAATTTTTTTGAATTTAGTGACAGCATACATTTTTAAATATTAACTCGTCTCTAATTTATTAGATAACATATTTTTTTATCTTTTTCTCAATTAATTTCACTCTACCATCGCTAATACATATAATGCATATGTTTTCTATCCCGCGCTAAGAAATATTTATCCAAGATCAAATAACTTTACTCAGGTTATTTGCATGCCAATCATATTTTCAAAAGAATTTAAATTGTTATCTTGTTAGTGAATGGCTCTTCATTTTTCCCAAATTGAAAAATAAACTAAATTTATTAATTTATAAGGATATGGTGTTCTTGTTTAAGCTTGTTTAACTTTATATTCTAGTTTAATATAAAATAATAACCTAGGATCTAAATAGAACCCGTATATTTTATGTTACCGAAGTTCACGAACTTTACTTTATTCTGCAGTGCTTGTGAATGGATTTTAACTATCATTTTAAGATTTTCCGGGTGGAAATCAGCCCAGCTTAGCCCAACTTATAATTGGGAGCCAATTGGGCCCCGACTGAACAACCCAGATAACTGGAAGTGAAATTACTTGACAAATTATTTTCATCGTTTGAGAGCAATCCCACCCGAATCCTGAAACATTTGCAACTTATTTACATAAGTGGGTGCGACCCCACCCGAATGCTGAAGCTTTCTCAATTATTCCAAATATTTAATAACACAGGCCGACAAATTTTAAAGACAGAGAGCAGACCTAACATTTCCGGAGAAGTTTGATGTGCTGAATCCGAATCCGAACTCAAAATTGCTCCTGAACGTCAGATTTTCAAGATATCCTAACCTAAAAGTGAAAAAAATGCGTTTTTTAGCTGTTTTGGAGGTTGTGTAACCGAGCAAGAAAAATGTCTACCACAAAAGCTAATATAGAATTTAAAAGTACTAATCTTTCCCATTCAAACCTACTTGGATTAATTAGGATATCTTTGTTTTTCACCAAAATATTGTAATTTGAAATTTTTTATTTGAGCGTTTTAACCCATTACCGCTGAGGTGTTCAGATTTATACAACGCATTCTCTGTTGCTGATGGTACGATATTTTTTCTTCGAAATATTATCTCAGGGGGCCACAATTTAGGGCTTTAAAAAAGAACAAACGATCCGGCAAAAAATACCAAAAAAAAAGCGTACAGTCGTTTGGAACTAAACTTTGCACATTGGTAATAAAATTCTTTTTGTATTTGAAATCTGTCTAGCGGTTACATTTCGCGTAGATCGTGTCTTTTGTATATAGTGAGTTTTAGATGTTCCACGTTACTGTTCAGTATAAGAAAAAAAATGAATTCAAGAACTCCTTGCGCTAAGAAAGTTAGTACGTATTATCAGGTTTGTGAAAAATATAAAACGGAGAAATACCGTCGATCAATTAATGATTCGATAAGAACGTCATACTTCAACTGTTATGGTACTTCAATGCAAAATTTGGATAAACCGTGGGTTTCAATTATGATGAGTGATGCCAGAGTTAAGGAAGGTATTTTTGTTGGGCCTGATATAAGAAAACTGATCGAAGATGATGACTTTCTCAAAACCATGACATCTATTGAAAAGGACGCATGGTTGAGTTTCAAGGATGTTGTACTATTGTATCTAGTATGTTAAAGAATTTTAAAAGATTAGGTTGTTTGATGAGTATGAAATTACATTTTCTCAAATCTCATTTAAATTATTTCACAGAAAATGTTGGAGCATACAGTGAAGAAATAGGCGAACGCTTTCATCAATACTTTTACCAAAAAGAGCAACATTATCAAGGTCGATGCAATGTCAGAATGATGGCCGACTACTGCTGGTCTTTGCAAAGAAATGATAATGATCCTACTAGTCATAAACGAAATTCTCTTCAACGATCGTTCGACATGAAGCGCGAATGTTTCCATAAGAAAACAAGCAATTAGTTTCACCTTCATTAGACATACAATCGTAAGTCTTGCCTTGACTGACTAGACGATTCAAAGTCTTGCCTTGACTGACTGGGCGATTCAAAGTCTTGCCTTGACTGGCTGGGCGATGCAAAGTCTTACCCTTATTGGCTGGGCAATTCAAAGTCTTTCCTTGATTAGCTGGGCAATCTTAAGTCTTTCCTTGATTGGCTGAGCAATCTAAGGTCTTGCCTGATTTAGCTGGAAAATATTAAGTACTTCCTTGCTTATCTGGACAATCCAAAGTCTTGCCTTAACTGGCTGGGCAATCGTAAGTCTTGCCTTGTCTAGCTGGACGATTCAAAGTCTTGTCTTGACTGGCCGGACCATCTCGACGTTAATGGGTTAATACGCTAAATTGAAAAATTTTATTTCAAGGTTAGCCCACTTGTAGTGTGGAATTAAATTATTTCACGAAATGTAAACGACTAAATTCCCTGCTCCCAGGGTTAGGTAGGTTAGCCTACTTATGATTTGGTAGGAGTGACTTCTGGGTTTAGGTGAATTAGCAGGTAGGTGGGTTAGCCCACTTGTGGCATGAAACTTCATTATTCTAAGAAAAATATGCGACTAAAATTATTGTTCCCAGAGTCAGGTGGGTTAGCATGCTTGTGGCTTGTTATGGAAGGTTTCTACCCCTAGGAAACGGCTTCCGTAGAAATGAAAAGACGCGGGTTCCATATTTTTTATTGTTTTATCAATGTGCAAAGTTTGGTTCCCAACGGCTGTACGCTTTTTTGTTGGTATTTTGTGCGGGATCCTTTGTTCTTTTTTAAAGCCCTAAATTGTGGCCACCATATTGGATCTTCTAGGGTTTATAACAAAAAAACTGACACCGGCAATAGAAAGGGCACCCTCGAAAACCCCTGAGATAATATTTTGAAGAAAAAATATCGTACCGTCAGCAAAAGGGAATGCGTTGTATAAATGTGAACACCTCAGCGTTAATGGGTTAAAACGCTAAAATAAAAAATTTCTAATTAAAATATTTTGGTGAAAAATAAAAATATCCTAATAAATCCAAGTAGGTCTAAAAGGGGAAGAGTAGTACTTTTAAATTCCATATTAGCTTCGTGGTAGAAATTTTTCTTGTACAGTTACATAACCTCAAAAACAGCTAAAAACGCGTTTTTTGCACTTTTAGGTTAGGATATCTTGAAAACCTGGCGTGCAGGACTAATTTTGTGTTCGGATTCGAATTCAGCGCATCAAAATCCTTCGGAAATGTTTAGTCTGCTTTCTGGCTTTTGAATTTTGTCAAATTTTGTCAGCCTGCGTTATTAAAACTTATGTTAATAAAGCCGACCAGTGTTTACATTATATACACCCGTAAAACACCAATAGAAGGCGTTCTAAATCAATTCACAGGTTATTTTAATTATACAAGTAAGTGGAAGCAACCCTAACTGAATCCAAAATCTTTTCCTGTTATTTAGAAGTATGAATTATCGAAAATCATGTGAACCATGGTAAACCTCGTAAAAAGAAATTTTAATTTAATACAATGTTAAGACCAGTTTCAGACAACGTCTAGTCTTTATCTGGCATGCATCGTTTAGGCTATATCTGCGGTTGTGACAAAAGCACTGTAATCTTCTAGAGACTAGAGAATATAAGGTAAGGACCATACTATCAGAGCTAATAAGTGTGGCTATAAAATGTCACCCCAGTTATATCTATAGAAGGCAGTTGAGAGATAAAATTTCAACTATGGTATGCTGATATTCATTTATATTAATAAAAATAATTCTTATACTTAGGGTCAGTGGAAGCCCTATGCACTGTTACAACTAAACTTTTGGCTCCCGAAGAGTAGCCACAAGCTGACCTACCGAATCATGAAGGCTACCGAAATCAAGAAAAATATTCTAATCAACATGAAAATTAATCTCGGACGACACTCTTTTTCCAGAAACTTGAAAATAGGTTTTGTCAACTCACTCAATTATTTGAGGGTGCATTGTAAAATGCCTGAGTAGATAAATTGAATGCACATGTTGCAAGTGCATGCACCACACTCCATCACTCTCTCGCTAATACTCTAAATAACGTCGTCTAGTTCTTGCACACAGACACGTTGCTTTTGAGGACTGCGAAAGATCCGAGTCTCCACCGTTCTTGTGTCATCCTTTCTCCTTCTTTATCCTCATCTTCTTACTATAGGCATGTCTGTTTCTCGCAAAAAACCGGGCTGTATACATGAACTGCCACCTTTCTCAATTCGTGGACCCTTAAGTCTCTTCTCTCTTCTTCTTTCTCTTTCCGGGCTATAATCATATAAGTCCTTGTGGCTCCTCGCTAAATAATACGCACAGTACAGCCTAACAGCTTAAGCAAGTTTCGACTTCAAAAAGTAACACGCACTTACTCAGCGACAATGCAATGTCAAAATGCTCAATTTCCTAAGCTTAAATTTAAGGTTGGAAATAATTCATACTTAAATAAGTAAAAAATTCCTACCTACATCAATTATAATGCGTATAGAAATTATAATCTTTCCTATATGAATATAAAACATTCCAAAGCATTTTCCTCCTGAAAAGTGCTGTCGAGTTTTCGACCTCGTAAGTGCAAAAGTTCAGGAAAAGGCGTTTGGCTATACGAATTTCACACATCTAAACACATAACTGCAAGTCGCACGCATATCTCTTAATTCTTAATCCAAATTCTGCAATTCTGCAAAAATCACTACCTTATTACCTTAACTATGAACTGCTGAAGCGCATCTGATGAAAGTCATAATCGCAGTCACTTAGGCAACCTGGCATGGAACGGAATTACCCAGACTTTTACCTGTCCAAAACCGGTACCGTATAATTTAAGTAATTTTCTTTTGATTTTTATTTAGGAAATCTAGCCCTTACGTCGCGTAACTCAGCTTGGGTCAACGAAAAATTCTCTTATTATATAAATAAATAGATAAACGTTTATTTTTCAGCCTGCTGAACTTAAAAAATTACTCGCTCAAACTTTCATTTTTTTCTATCGAATTTTTGTACAACTACGTCTTAAAAAGCTAACATCCATCGATACCTTATTTCTAAGACCGCTCGCTCTCATAGCCTAGACCTGCTCGCTTCGCCTCGCCTCGCATCGCCCGCATGTCACTACCTTCTAGCTTTGCCTCGCATTGCCAACATCTGTCTCCGAAGCTAATACCTACTACTTATCTACTATTAACAAAATGTAAAATTTTATCACACCTACTTCCTCTCCTATTTACAATATTACCTTCTCTGTTCCTCTTCATCCTTCCTTCTATTTTTGTTCATCTTAACCAACACTCCCTTTGCACATGCTAATGCCCTTTTGGCCCCCCTTTCATGCAACAATACCTCCACGCTTATCCCACTCCTTTTCACCTCTTCACACTCATTCAACCAGTACTTTACTTTTGCACCCCCCATCCAGCACAATTCACACATCTCCTTCTCACTAGACAACCATAACCTATTATAATCCTCCACAAATCTGCATCTTAACCTCTCTATAAGTTCCTGACTTCCTTTCTCTCCTTCTCAACACAAATATTGCGCTCTCTCCAATGGCGCAATCCACGAATATTTACCGTTACACCTTGAATCCCCTATTCTTTTCTGCCCTTCTTTCTTCTTAATCACCATGCCATTCTTTTTAACCATCTAATATACATTCCTTCCTTTCTTGTGCATCCTACTCACTTTATCTATTTGCAATCCATGCACTCTAAAATACATTTCTAAAAATGTGATTTTTCATCCAAAACCATCTGCGAAAAACCTTCTTCCCAGACCCGCACCTGCCTCATCACCGCAATTGCCCTATTTACTCTCTCTTTTATACTACCATCCATTCCCCCATTTGTCCGAAACAGAAAGCCCAGCTAAAAAAATGTACACCTCCTATACTGTCTTTCCCTTCCACTTCCACTCCCTTTCCTTATCCCTCCTACTTCCTTTTCTGAACACCATAACATTGGACTTTTGCGAATATAACACTAACCTATATTTGTCTAAGTATCTTCTTAACCTTTTCATCATTTGATTTCAAGCCTCCTCGCTCTGCTCTTTGCTATCAATACAATGTCATCTGCATATGCGAGTGACGATATCCTGACTCCTCCTACCCTAACTCCTCCTACCTCTACAGCCGCTAGCTCACTTTTCGTGTGCGCGACTACTATTGGAAAAGCGTTGGTCTAAGCAGACACCCTTGCCTCAACCCCTCATTCATGTAGAAACCCTCCAAGGTTCCCTACCTACTTCTCATCCTATTTTTTATCTCTTCCTTCACCTTCCTTAGCCTTTCGACGAGGCCTCCCTTCATTGACGATGGCCTGATTCCATTCTCCCTTCCACTGCAAATTTCTCTGTCTCCTCCTACCCTTGCACGTTCACGATAACGTAATTTATCACTGATACCCTCATCCCACTCACATACGTGTATTATTCATCTTCGTCCCCTGTTACGATATTATTCGCAAAAGCCCAGCCTCTATCCTCCATCCAGTCTATTAGAATCTCCCCGTCCTTATTTATCACCCTATCCTTCGATTTTCTTTCTAATCCCTCCCTTTCCGTGTAAACCTCCCTTTCCCACCAATTCTCGCACTGAAGTCCTCCCAGTTATAGCATACCCCCTCTCTTTGTGCTAGTAAATGTTCCACCCTTTCTTTAATCCTTTTCATTCCATCCTTATTGTACACAATCATAAGCTTACACGTTACCCCTCCTATATGCACAGGCCTTATTTATACGCTCTCCCCCTCTCCCTTTTAATGAACTTCTTTCTCTAATCCACCCCTATACCCCTGTTATTATTCCCCAAATAGCTCTTCTTTCCCTTTTGAATCTGGCCGTCTCCAGAAGTATCCACTTATACCTCCTTGTTAAGTTCGGCTCTGTCTTGTCCCATTCCTCTCTCTCTATTCACGTCTCTCCTAGTCCCACCACATAAAATTTTTGCATATATAACCAGAAATCCTTTTTTTACCCCTGCTACATTTCAGTACAGCAAAGTTAAATCTTGTTCACCCTGTTTTACCCACACTCCCCTATTTCCCACAGAACAAGTTCCCCTGCACGTCCTTTCACACCTCCTTCTCCTCGTCCTATACCCACATTTTTGTATTTAATTTAATTTTTCGATAACCTACTTTCGCCGACTTGCCTTCAATCTTCTCTCTATCTCTCTTTCTTAGCCTTGTCTTTCAGGATTCGCTGCACATCCATTTCCTTTTTCGTAAAATCTTGATCGATAAAAACCTGTTTATCCTTTATCCTATTTTTGTTTCACATTATCCCCAACTTTTTCCCCCAGCGGTCTAATTCCATAACCGCCACTTCATCTCCCCTTTCTTCTCCAGCCCAACTTTCTCTGCCCTATGCTCTGTAACAGCGCTTCCGTCCCCTCCCTGAGAGTCCCCTTCTCCGCCTGCCCATCCATTTTTAGAGAGAGTATGACCTACGTATCTGTACGCTTCTTTTAAACGGACTCTCTACCACACTTTTTTCTAGACTGTATTTATGAGATCCTCCCCCTCAATTGCGCTAGACGCTCTCTCCCTGGCCTTCTCGCTTTCTCCGCTCCATTTTCCTTCTTCTCGATGGACCACTCGACACCACGCCACACACAGTTGGCCACCGTGGTCTGTGAGAAATTTTCTTCCTATCGAAATCACTACCTGCACTTCCAGTACACTCGCTGACCACTTCCCGCTCTTCTGTCGGGAGCTGGGACGCCTCCATGCAAAAAGTACCTTCTGCAAACTATAGATGTCTCGTAAGACTGTATCTTAAGACTTTATCTATGCATCCTATCCATTCTGCTTAGAAAAAAATGGAGTTTACCCTTGGAAAAAAGTTTCCACTTTTCTAACAAATAAATAAATATACATACATGCATAGACACATAAATACACACACCAATGCACACACACACACACACACACACACACACACACACACAAACACACACATATATATATATATATATACCGAATTCGGTAAACTTCGATTTTACGGTTTACTTCTGGTTTTTTAGAGCGGCATCAATTTCTTCATGCAGCCCATAATTTGCGGATGAACCTTTAAGCTTTGCAAAAGACAGATAATAGGTCTATGGGAGGTCTAATCAAAAGCTTTACAGTAATCAATCCAAGCCATCGATAGGTCAGGTTGGTAATGTGCTGCGCCTTTGCAGACACATCTATCGATAAGCTCGTTCTCCGGACATCCTGCTACGTCTTTCTTTGAGCCAGGTTGTTCATACATTTCTTGCCACACATGGTCAATTGCCCGAACAATCCTACAATTTAGGATAGCTGTGAATATCTTATACAGTTTATTCAGACAAGTGATTAGCCTGTATTTCTTCGGATCAGCTAAGTTGCCTATTTTCGGCTAGAGTATTGTGCGCCTTTTCACCAAGCACTCCGGAAGTGGCTCTTTCGATAACAAAAATGAGGTAAAATACGGGCCAAATGTAAATGGGTTAAAGGAAACTTCTTCCAACAGAAGGTCTTTACACCATCTGGTCCCGGAGCGGAATAGTTCTTCATCCCTCTTAATACTTTCTTCACCTCCTCGGTAGTGATGGGTGGGCACTTTTCTTCCAGTGTTATGCGAGCATCACATAGCTTATTGAAGCTATTTACTAGGCAGTCTGATAAGTACCTGAAAATTCTAAGAGATGGCATTAGTATTCACTAATGTGAACCATTTTCGTCGAGCTTGATCCTTGAAATGACGCCTGTCAGAAGTTCAGCCATTTATGTTTACGCATTTACAAGTTACAGCACTGAGAAGCGACTAACCTCCGAGTTTTTTTTAATATGGAAAAATCTGAGTTTCGAGTTTTGATCAAACACTATTATCTTCGCAAGAAAACGATATCAGAGACCAAGGCCAAGCTGGATAAGTATTACCCGGACTCTGCACCGTCGATTGGAACGATTCATAATTAGTTTACTGAGTTTCGTTGTGGCCGTACGAGCACAGTTGATGATGAACGATCTGGGCGCCCAAAAGAGGTCACTACACCAGAAAAAGTCGAAAAAATCCATGATATGATGTTGAATGATCCCAAAGTGAAATTGGGAGAGGTAGCTAATGCTGTAGGCATATCAATGGAACGTGTGGGCAATATCGTGCATTGAGTTTTGGGCATGAAGAAGCTCTGCGCGCGATGGGTGCCGCGTTTGCTCACAGTGGACCAAAAACGAATTCGTGTGACAAACTTCCCAGCAGAATTTGGCATTATTTTCGCGTAAGCCGACCGAGTTTATACGCCGATTCATAACCATGTATGAAACCTGGATCCACTACTACACTCCTGAGTCAAAGCAACAGGCAAAACAGTGGGTTCCACCGGTCCAAAGTGCTCTGAAACGTCCAAAAACGCAACAATGGGTAGGAAAGGTTATGGCCAACGTATTTTGGGATGCGTATGGCATAATATTCGTGGACTATCTTGAAAAAGGTAAAACCATAACCGGAGCATACTATTCATCATTATTGGACCGATTGAAAATCGAAATCGCCGAAAAACGACCGTATTTGAAGAAGAAAAAACCGCTTTATCATCGCGACAATCCGCCTGTTCATTCATGCTTAGTTGCACAAGCAAAATTGCATGAAATCGGCTTCGAATTGGTTCCTCAGCCACCGTATTCACCAGACCTGGCCCCCAGCGACTATTACTTGGTCCCTAACCTGAAGAGATGGCTCACCTGTAAGCGTTTTTACTCAAGTGAGGAGCTCATAGCTGAAACTGAGGCGTATTTTGGAGACCTTCCGATCGAGTACTTTTCGGACGGTATCAAAAAGCTAGAAACTCGTTGGACTCGCTGTATCGACCTAAAAGGAGAGTATGTTGAAAAATGAAACCGACTTTGGCCAAAAAAACGTCTTCGTGTTTCATTTTTCAGGGACTTATCAGACTGCCTAGTATGTTATCTGAGTCTTCGTCCAGTCTATTCTGCACTTCGTAGACTTCTATCCAAAATACTTCGACCTCCTCTGGTTTGGGCGGGTGGTCGACGGTAACTGGAGGGTTCTGGAAGAGTCGAGATGGGTCAGAGAGAAACTGTTGAATTTCTTTGACCCACCTCTCTCTCTCTGCTCTGGACTCCTCTTAGCGTCAGATAGTATCCGTATTTTCTCAACAATGTGCTGCTTGATGGTCAGCAGCTTTGACTCGTTAAGTGTGCGATAGCGTGTCCGGAGTTAACGCGCAAAATTTCGAACCTTGGTGGTAAAATTCTTGCCAGATGCGATCTAGTCAATCACACACTGAATGCAGAATGCGTACTGTCTTGCCCAGCCTATCTTTATGGCGAGTTGATGCATTCGTCTTTTGTTCTTATGATCAACTGTTGGTTTTGTTTACCGGTTCGCGTCGGCCAAAGCTCTCGCTTCATTAGGTTGCGCATTCGATTCTCGCTACCCGTACTTTGTTTTTTTTTGAATAAAAATGCTTTCTTTTTCCATTTTTGATTAAAATTTAATATAATTATTCTAAGTAATGATTATTCATTCCTCATTTTCAATAAAAACTCTATCGTATTTTTATTATCACTCGTTTGGACAATTGTGCATTTTATTAAAATTCTTTATTCTCTAATAGTTTCTAGTATTTCCGTTTTTGAACTAAAGAAGGAAAAAAGTGTTGTAAATCAAAATTTCAACAATAAATACAAAGTTAAGTTGTTTTACGCAAACTGCAAGGAAAGTCACAGACATAATAGACAATTATCTTTAATACTATGCCAATATCCCATGTGCATCCCAAAATACGGAGGCCATAACCTTTCCGACCCATTGTTGCGTTTTTGGACGCTTCGGAGCACTTTGACCCGATGGAACTCACTGTTTTGCTGTTGCATTGACTCAGGAGTGTAGTAGTGGATCCAGGTTTCATCCATGGTTATGAATCGGCGCAAGAACTCGGTCGGCTTACGCGAAAATAATGCCAAATTCTGCTGGG
>NC_046662.1:109936774-109938492 GCF_010883055.1 Belonocnema kinseyi | reverse complement strand
CGCCCAGATCGTTCAGCATCAACTGTGCTCGTACGGCCACAACGAAACTCGGTAAACCACTTATGAATCGTTCCAATCGACGGTGCAGAGTCCGAGTAATACATATCCAGCTTGGCCTTGGTCTTGGATATCGTTTTCTTGCGAAGATAGTAGTGTTTGATAAAAACTCGAAACTCAGACTTTTCCATATTAAAAAAACTCGGAGGTTAGTCGCTTCTCAGTACTGTAACTTGTAAATGCGTAAACATAAATGGCTGAAGTTTTGACAGGCGTCATTTGAAGGATCAATCTCGACGAAAATGGTTCACATTAGTGAATACTAATGCCATCTCTTAGAATTTTTAGGTACTTATAAGGTTGCCTAGTATTTTCCAGATCAGGGGCCTGTCGACTATTCTTGTTTTCGGTTTGCATCCGATAGTTCTAGGATTTGTCCTTAAATATATATAAAACAGATATCTTCTTCTTCTAATACTAATTCAAACTGTTTCACCATGTCAATTATTACATGCAAAGGTGGCAGTGAAACTCTTGCCCGATCGCCTAGTGAGAGGTTGATGATGCTCTCTAATTCTGGATTAAAAGATTCTCTGGCTGACTAATCAATCTTTTTATAATGATAAGGTTGGTCTTCATCAACCTGTAGGTATAAGAAATATGGGTCTTTGACGGTATCTGATTTCTGACTCAGAATTATTACCAATATTTTGAAATCCTTACAAATCTGCCAATTGTGTTCTGAATATTTCAATTTATCTATTACCAGCTTCATGTTTTCGTAATCCTCTTTTAACATAGTTGAAATTGTTAGCGGTATGAAAGCAAAACCATTCGTATTCTGAAGCGAATCAGATTTCAAACTTCTCTTTCTCTATTTTGTTCAGTCTGTTGCTCTGGTATTTTTTTTTCACCAACAGTTTTTTTGAGTATAGAAACCAAAAAATAAATTGTTTTATTGAACAGCCCTAAAACTCGGATGAGATCTTACAATTCTTCTTTTGTAAAAAGTTGTGGTTTCTTTTCTTTACTTCCTACATATCCGTCGTCAAGGTCAGATTCATGGGAGCATTCTTCTTCGATAGCGTCTTCTTGGATCTATAAACTTTCCCGAAAAGAAATACATCCGATTCCTTCAATAGCTTGCTAATCTGTATTGTATATCTTGATGGGTGTTATTACTGTCGGAACGACGACGTGAGCAATGCTTTATGTTTCTTTCTTTGAAACCAGTTACGTAGTTTGTGCAGAAATAGCAATCCTATTAACAAGTGGATTCTAGCCATAAAGTTGGACTTTTTCATTTCAGATCTTCAACATTTTTTTATACCAACGAGTTAATTATGATCTACAGTAATCGCATATTTTATGTGTCACTTATTATTTTCCCTGATTAGAAATCGTAAGATCATAACAATCTTCGCAAATCGTTCTGATCTGCCTAATGTCCGAGAGCTTGCGACAAATCTATGGACCTTATTTTAGTACTCACAAAAATGTCAGATTCTTTGTTTTCGTAGTCAATAGTCCGACATTTCTTGACTGGCTAACAGATGCAGGTGCATTTTGCGAGAATTTATCGTCAAACTGGTCAAAAATTCAAGTAAAGAACTTCATTTTAGTACTCTTGAACTCTTCTGAGTGGTGTTAAAATTGACTGGCAGGCTATTAAACATGTCAAAAATTCGTGTGAAAAAACGCCATTTTAATACTAATTAAAA
>NC_046662.1:109918360-109936674 GCF_010883055.1 Belonocnema kinseyi | reverse complement strand
ATTTATTATATTAAAATAAAATTATAATATAAAATTATATAAAAAATAAAAAAATAATAATAAAAATAAAAATAATAAAATTTAATTTATCTGGCAACCTTTTTTCTCAATTCCTAAAATTTCCTTTCTCAAAATAAGGGCTGCTCTTTGAACAAAGTTAGTGGTGTTCAATTCTTCAAAATTGTGATCCTCTGGAACGTATAGGAAGAAGATATGATAATATTTTCTTGTGTATTTACTTTTATGAATGCATTCTCCCTTCCTTCTACTCGTGAGCATGTGTTCGCTCTCATAATTTCTTTTGCAAGATTTGTGAGAACCAGTAACCATCTCCTTTTAATCAGAATATAATATCTTCATCGTTCATTTCCAAGGCTTTTTCTATAATTCCAACTGTAGTTTCATGTAGTTATATGAATAATGGCTCAAATTTGCCTTTCATTTTCTTTCTTCTCTTTTTACAAAACAAACATTTATCTTCAAATGCTGCTGTTTTCGATGGCTCTAGGAAGGCAGGCGTTGCAGTGGCTTTTGTCTATAGCTCTAGAGTTGCAGGGATTGCAGGTGCAGATGTCGACAGCTCTAGAGATGCAGGAGTTGCAGGTGGAGATGTCGATAGCTCAACCGATATAGGGGTTGCAGATTCTCATGTCGATAGTTCTAGATATGCAGGAGTTGCAGTTACAGGTGCCAATAGCTTTAGATATATAGGAGTTGCAGGTGCTCATGGCGATGACTCTGAGAAAAGGAGAACACACGGAAAAAAGTCTGAGCGCAAGAGGGTACCAGATACCATTGAATCAATAATGTCCACGTGGGCTGGACCGCTATCGGTTCAAAAATGGAACTATGGTAGTTCAAATCTTCAGGAGCCTGCTTGACTCGACTAGCGAATGCACGACGTACCGGCAGGACCAGAATAATCTTACACGGGAAACTCGTGCTGTTGAGTGCTAGTACACAAGCACAGTGTCTCCAGAACGTGGGATTTTTCGGCCCCCACCACTCTCCCATCTGGGAGCGACACATTCAAACGTAGCGTGTCGGTGAGTCGGCTCTGCTACATGTTGCGTAGGCCAGCCTTCTGTAGAGCCGAAAATTCACGAGCACGAGCCCGAGTCCCCCCGACTTCACGATTCGTTTTCGGTTGCTAACTGGCTATTTGGAGTTTTTAAGTAAACTGAATTTCGCAGGGTGCCAAGAGAATGAAAGTTCAAACAATTTATTGCGCAATTTTGTTGCACATTTAAAAAAAATATATTTTGGTTAAAAAACTGACCTTTAAAATTTGCCTAAGTTTAAGAGATATTCAGGAATTTTGAAACGATTGAAAAATAGTTAAAATTTGTAAAGATGTTGTTAAAGAATTTTGTAAGGTTTCACGAAAATGAAGAAAATTCTTTTAGGTTTCTACGAATAATTACTATAATTTTTTATCTTGAAAAAATAATTTTAAAAAATTCCAATACATTTTAAACTATATTTAAAATTCTCAATAAAGAATCTGAAGGTTTTAAGGCAATCTTTTTCATTTTGCCGATTTTCAAAGAAAATCAGGACAAATCTAAATAGTTTTTAATGATTAGAAAGCTTAAAAGGTCCGACAAAATTAGAAACAGAACTTTTTCACGATTGGTAGGAAAATTTGTAATGACTTTTTATTTAAAAAAAGGTACTTAATGACAATATTAAAAAAGGTTTTTAAACACGTGAAAAAATTTCCTAAAATTAAAAAGAAGACTGTAGAAGATTTTAAAGCAAAATCAGAAACTTAGATTTTTAAAGAATTCAAATATAAACTTTAGAAACTTTAAAGGAATTCCGAAAGATTTCAAGGAGGTAAAACTGTTTTTCTGAAAATTCCTGGGAAAAATTGAGAAAATTATGAGTCAATTTTTTCAAATCTTGAATTAAGGAACATAATTCTTATTAGGCCTTCTCGTGAAATGTTGTTACACAATTTTTTAAATTATATGTTGCTTTAAAAATCTACTTTCAAATTTGAGTAAGTTTAAGAGATATTCAGAAATTTTGAAAGGATACAAAAATAATAAAAACTTGTAAAGGTTTTTCAAGAATTTGATAAGTTTTCATGAATATGAAAAAAAATATTTTAGGTTTCTAGAAATAATTAAAATAATTTTTTATTTCGAAAAATTAATTTTATAGAAGATTATTTTAAAGCATTTCAAAACATTCAGAAAGAGATCAAAAATTGTCAAAGTATCTGAAAAGTTTAAAGGCCATTTTTTTAATTTTGAAATATAAAAAAAATCAGATAAAATTTGAATAATTTTTAAAGATTATAAAACCTGAGAAGATTAGAAAAAAAGAATTACTTTCCTAATTATTATGTGAACATTTTGAATGATTTTTTATTTTGAAAAATGTGCTTTGAAAGAAAATTAAAAAAATTTTTCAACACATCAAATTATTTCCTGACGTTTCGAAAAAGAGTGTAGAAAGTTTTAAAATCAACATTTTTTAATTCGATAACGTTACAAATTTAAAAAAATGTAAATCATCAAATAAATTCAATAAATATTGAGTAGAATTGATGAGATTAAAAAAGAATTTAAGCTTCAGAAGAGTTTTAGACACGTCTGATTTAAAATTAAAATAATTTTTCTTAAATTACTTTCAGTACATTTCTTCTCAAGCAGAATACACGCTTTTAATCGCAAGAGGTTCAATTATTTTCAATCAGATTAAGTAATTACATAAATTTTGAAAATTAAAAAATGATAACTTGGAATAAGTTGAATGAGATTTTAAAAAATTTTATTTTAATTACACGTAAAATTTGTTGAATTATTTCTAAAAATTTTGAAACAATAAAAATTGTAGTATTTAAATACACTTAAGATTTAAGATTTTTATATTAAATTTTGATAATATATAATAGATATGTATGTAAAATGAGAAAATAATATTAAAATTTCGATAAACGAAGGACTTTCACATAATGAAAGATAACGAAAGAAACTCCTTGGGAAAAAATGTACATAATTGTTTTGGAATGAATTCTAACAGAAAATTGAAAAAACATTACAAAACATTTTTTATTAATTCATAAAATGTTTAAAAAGTACGTAAAATATTTTTTAAAAAAATATCGTAATTTTTCCATATCACTTAACTTTAGAAAAATTAAGGAACATAATTCTTTCAAAATTGAGTAAGTTTAAGAGATATTCAAAAATTTTGAAACGATTCGAAAATAATAAAAACTTGTACATTTTTTAAAGGAATAATTAGCATAATTTTTTATTTCAAAGAATTCATTTTAAAATATTATTTTTTAACATTTAAAAACATTGCAAAAGATTTCAAATATTCTTAAAGCATCTGAAAAACTTTAAAGTCGTTTTTTTAATTTTGCAGAATTAAAAAAAGAATTAGGAAAAATTTGAATAAGTTTTAAAGATTAGAGATTGGAAGTTTTGACAAGATTAGAAAAACATAATAATCAAGTGAATTCAGGAAGTAGTTGGTAGACTTGATGAGATTCCAAAAAATGTAAACCTAAGAAGTGTTTTAGAAACGCAAGATAAACTTTAGGAACTTTAAAAGAATCTCGAAAGGTTTCAGGAGAATAAACAAAGTATCTTCAAATGCTTGGGAAAATTTAGAAGATTATAAGGAAATTTTTTTCTACATTTTGAATGATTTGTTTAATTTTTCCGATAAAAACTCAAGAGAGTTACCAATATCTTGTAGAATTTAAAATGTTTTAAATAGCTAATCAATTTTCCTAATATTTTTTAAAATCCTAGAAATTAAAAATAAGAAGTCTTTAAAATCTCATAGCATCTTTTCTGACACATCTGATATATTCGAAAATCTTTTTTTTTTAAATTTTCTTAAGAATCTTATAATAATTATTCACATATAAAATTTTAAACAAACTGGCATCATACATGGTACAAAAAGCCGTCGTGAAATTTCAAAGAAAAACTGTCCTCTCTATACATTAATTTTTTTAATTAAAAATAATAATACTTTTATAAATATTGCCAAAATTTATTTGAATATGATACACATTGATTTTTATTAGAAAAATTCCTGTAAATAGCTGGTGTTTTACAAATTTTACGATATTTGTGTACCATGTTTGACTTTAGGGAATATATTTGAGGAATAAAATTATAAACATAAATCCATTAGTTAGTAAAAGACTTATAAAGAATCGCCTTTCAAAGTATAGTTGAAGTTGGAGAAATAGATATTTCTCTTATCGTTTTTCAGCATATGATTTCTCACTAAACGTAAAGCAGATTGAAATACACTTAAAAAATAAAAATAAGAAAGTTCAGAAATTTATGAAGTTTTCTGTTCAGAAAATTCCACACATTTTTTAATAAAACTCCTTTCCACGCCACATTCAAAACAAAATTTTACAACATTTTCGTCAAATGATCAGTCTTTTGAATGAGGTCAAGTTAATAACTTTTTGGCTCTTTCTCTTTAAATCCTCAAAATTGTGATTATAGCCTAAAATAGCATGAAAAGAGATGTATCAAAAAAGAACATAAAGGACTTTAAATGATTTTATTTTATTGGATTAAAAAAAATATTAGAAAAATTAGAGTCTTTTTAAAAGATGTTTAGGATATTTAGAAGTTTGGAAGATATCAATGAATATTTTATACATTTTGGGAAATTTTTTCAATTTTTTCAATATTTCTAATACGCTTAAAACAAAATAAATTCCAAAAAAATATCTTTAACTTACTACATTTTTCTTAAAATATGAAAAAAGCATTCAATATGTAAAAAACTTGACTTATATTCTTAAGTTTTTTTTTTAATCTTTGAAAATCTACATTTCTAAAAAATTTAAGTTTGAAATTAGATTTGAATCTCTTCCATTCTTCTAAATATTCCTTGAATTTACTGGATTATTTACGTTTTCTAAAATCTTTCATCTTATCAAATTGAAACATGTTGCTTTAAAATCTTCTATACTATTCTTTGAAATTTTAGGAAATTGTTTGATGTGTTTCAAAATCTTTTTAAATTTTTTTAAAAGTACATTTTTTAAAATAAAAATTATAAAAAAATTTCAAACGATTATTAGAAAAATTATTCTTTTTTTTAATAGTATTAAAATTTATGAAAATCTCGTAAACTTACTCAAATTTGAAAGCAAATTTTACAAACCAACATAAACATAACAAAAAATGGTGCAACAAAATTGCGCAAGAAGGCTTAATAAGAAATAAATTCCTTATTTTTTTCTAAATTATATAATATGGCAAAATTACGAAGTAATGTTAAAAAATTGTAGTATTTTTTAAATTTCTCTCATAATTCATTCCATTCAATTTTTAGTTGAAAAATAATGTTTTAATTGAAAATTCAATTATGTGTTTAAAAATTGAACTATTTTGTTGTAAATTCGATTGTGTGTGTGTTTTAAAACATTTTTCAGTTGAAAATTCATTTCTCCCATCGAAAGTTAAACTATTTTTAAATTAAAGTTTTTTAAAATAACTATTTTGGTTGATAATTTAACTGTTTTGTTGAAAAATCGATTTTTTTATTGTTGAAAAAACATTTTCTTATACTAAAAATGTAACTGTATCATTTTTATTTGAATTTTTTTAGTAGGAAATTGGACCTTTCTTAGTCAAAAGTTCTTCTTTTTTGGTATAAAATTATTCTCCTTGTTTAAAAATTCATCTATTTTAATCAAAAATTCATTTCAATGGATGAAAATCCAATTTTGAGTGAAACTTCTTGTATTTTGGTATAAAATGGTTAAAAGTTCATCTATTTTTTCGAAAATTTGTCTATTTTGTTAACGAAACTTTTTGTTTTTTAAAATTGATTTCGAAAATTGTGAATTTCTGTTTTCGGTAGAAAGTTATTGGGTTGAAAATTAAATTTTTTGTTTGCAAATTTAACTTTTTGCTTGGAAATTTAAACATTTTGTGGAAACTTTGATTTCTTGGAGTTGATAATTATTTTTCATCTAAAAATTTATCTCTTAAATTTTTCGTTGAAACATTATAATTTTAGTTGAAAATTAATTTCTTTCGTTGAAAATTCTATTTTTAATCTGAAAATTTAACTAGTCCATTTTTGATCAAATACTTACTGTTTTAGTTTAAAATTCGTTTCTACAGATGAAAATTGATCAATTTTGTTGACACTTTTTTTTCTTGAAAAATTTTCTTTTTAGTTATGAATTTATCCTCTTTGTTGGTGAATTATGCTTCTTTAAAAATTGATTTGTTTTAGATAAAAAATTGATTTCTTTTGTTGAAAATTCGCATTTATTTGGGTTTAACAATAAATTTTTTCAACTACAAGCTTCAGCATAAACTAAAATGTTTAAGTTAAAAAATGTATTTTTTAAATTAATTTGTTAGGTTGAAAATTTAACTATTTTGTCGAAAATTTGTTCTTTATTTGTGAAAAATCAATTGTTTACTAAAATTATGACTAAGGCATGCAGAACAAAATTTGAAACATTTTAGACCCAGAATTCTTTTCTCCTATATCTATTTACATAAAGTCCATTATATTTGCCTCTTCGCAATAAGCATAATGGTTCTACGGTAACTCAGAATTTCAAAACCTGAATAGATTTGAGGAGCAGCTAGAAAGACATTTCACGAACATAGAATTTATATACAGTATTGGCGTTCAATAATTTTGATAGGTTTCTTGACGCCTTTAGTCGAAAAGGCCTATTATAAGGCCATGTGAGTATTATCTTTCAAAATATTGCCAACGATGCAATTGTTTCGGCAGAATTACTAAAAGTTGATAATTGTCTGGATTCAAGTATTGCTGAAGTACAAGGCATAAAGAAAAGAAGAAGGACTTTTGATGACATACATCTTAAATTACAATCTTTGTCTAAAAAACCTAAAGTAACAAACATTGGAACCTCTTGATTCTCATTCAAGATGTTCGTCATCAAGTTATCATAATATTGCATTGCAGCAACTTAATCGAGAAGATAATTCATGCAAACAAAAATGTTCATATTTAACTCCTATAAATGTATCACTAGCCAATAGAGCTGTGGTTTTAGTGACTATGCATCAAAGCCCAAAACTTGCAGAAGAATATGGTGGAGAGTAGGGGCAAGTCACATATAATTTATCTATAGCAAAAATTGCACTGCAAATTTAAGCGTCTAAAAGGTCTATCTATGACCATCCTTTTAATCTCCTCGGTGGGCTTCACATCGTGCGAGCATTATTCAAGGACAGAGGAAAGGTAATCGAAAATTGCGGTTTTTCTACCATAATGATTGACAGTAAAATTCTAGCGAAAGACTCATTAAATTCATTTTTAGCTGAAAAATATTTTAACCAATGTCAAAAAGGTCACCCAATAGCGGCACTAGGTCTTGGAATCCTACAATCTAAGCAGTTTCTGAAAGAAAATGAAATTCAATTGGAAGAAAATGAACTGATAGAGTATTTGATAAAGCTTCATAAGCAGAGGTGACCGAATCTCACTGTAGATGATGAACGCGTTCTACATTTGTTTAAAAATACGAAACTTAACGACAAGATACAGAAAATGCTGCACATAGCAAAAACGCTCATTTTAAATGATTTATATTGATTTAGTACGTTATTTTTTCACATTAAACTCGAGTATTCGCCGGCAGACTTTCAGCAATTGAGCGTGTGGATTCCAAAACGTCTTTAGCGCTCGGACTCGCTCTCTTCCAGTGCCCGTTGGTCGACTTGAGTCGACCGGTGCTCTCGTATTTCTTAACCGATTTGTAAGTTCTTTTTTCAGAAATTCTCAGCATTAAATTTTGAAGACAAATTTTGTTTGCGATTTTTACCTTTTTGTCACAAAGCTACAATATATAAAGAAATAAACTGACGAAATGGGCTATTTGAGATTTGTGAACTTTTATCTCGGGAAAAAATACAGAAAGAAACTTACTATCAGCTGAAATTATTGAAAGTCAACATTTTTCTTTACAATGAGTTATAAAATATGAATGAAATATTATTTTCTGCAAATCAGCCCCATTCGTCTATTTTATATGGTCTGGAACTAACCCTAGAAGTTAAAAAAAAAAGAGTTTTGCGAGTTTTTAGCTCTACATTTTTTACATTTCATGAGTTCATATTGTTGCTAATATATAAACTACAACTTCACATTCATAATGAGATGCTTACATGAATTATTTAAATAATTTATTCTCATTGCTAATAATATTCCATTCGAATGATTCTGGGAAGTTGTAGTTTTTTTCTGAAATTTTTAACTATTCGTCTAATTTCCAATTAGACTGAGGTGGATAATTAATTAAAGTTGAAAAATTACTTTTCTAAATTATCAATTATTATTGTTATGGTATTCAATTTAAATAATGAAATTAAAAAATTTTTTTTAAGAATTATATAACCTTAAGGCTGTTGGAACGGGTGCACAACAATGGCGAAGTCTATGATACACTCAAAACTTACCAGCGGTCAATGATAATTCGGTTTTGAGATTTTTGAAATGCACTCTGAACTTTTTACCGACACCAAAAAGGGTTTCGCGGTAGTGGGATATGCACTTACCGTCTATTTTTTCAAAACAAATCGCGTAACTGCTAAAAAAATTAGAGTAAAGTGGTTAAGCAAACTGCATGAATTGAGCACCAAGACGACTCACAGCTGGTCGGCGTTGATCGCACAGCTGTACTTGATCGTACTACCAAACATGCACTGTCGGTAAAAAGTTGCATTCCCCTTGGCAGGACTTTCAAATCATAATAAAAATGCAACTTGTGTTTTTATTTATGTGATTGTCTATTGACATGTCTTACTTGGCATCGGAATAGGAAAACTGTGGGAAGCAATAACAGGATGTCACTGTAAACTCTTTAATAATAATCGATAATAATTTTTCAATTAACAAAAATGATTAAAATTTAAATATTTATATAGCTTGTTATGCTGTAACGTGCAAAACATATATACAGTAAGGACGTTTACTATGTAGTCATAGGGAATATAATGATATAAACTCTAGCATACAATGCGATTCATCTTACATTTGTGTAATGCAAAAAAGTAATATATAGGCGCAAAATATACGTATAACCTAATTCTGAAAAAGGTTCTGTTCCCCAGGATTTACCACTGATTTCTAATAAATAATTAGTTATGAATTTAAAAAAAATTAAACACAACATTAAAATTGTTCAAAATGTACATTGGGAACGTGCATCAAGTACTTCCTTAAAAATTGGAGCTGGTTTTCACTAATGTAAGGGTACGTGAGTGATATTTGACGTTTGACAAGTGTCAAAATCGTTTTGTACTTCGAACTTAATCCTATCATAAAAAAGAGGTTGCGATATAATCTCGAAGTCTGAGGCCACATTATCTATTCACCTATTGATTGGATTTAAACGCGCCGCCTATTCTTTAGAGTCGAGATCAACGGAATCTTTTATGAAGCCAACACATTCGCATCGAAATAAGAGCTAGACTTATTTATAGGTTAAGAACAGACTATTAGGGTGCTTCCATGCCTTTGCAAGCAGGCAGCTTGCATGAAGTAACCCCATAAGAGTGAAAGAGATGGACTATTCTCTGTCTCTCTTACTTTTATGGGTTTTCTGCATGCAGACTGCCTGCTTGCAGGGGCATGGAAGCACCCTTATGAAGCCAAGGAATTTCCACAGAAGTGCGCTTCCCGAGTGATCCGTTTGGCGGCTGTAAATGTAAGGTATACAAGTCGAGCCTGGAGTTTGAATTCTACAATTTTGACTTGCATTTCACTCAAAGCTAGCTCTAAGGCGTCAACGCATGTTCGAGAGATCTGTTTACATTGTTTACATTGGATATAAACATTCCTAGCGACCGTACCGAATTCGAGTGGAGCTCATATTTGTCTTTAAAAATATTTATTTAAAATTAAACATTGGAATTATTTAAACAATTTTCATGAATGTTTATTTTTTAAAGAATACGTTTAATTTATTATGTCGCTTCGTAAATTTACAATAAATATTAATTATTCAAACAATTTTAATTTAAAAAATTAAAGTTAGAATTTGTATCTAATGATTCTTTTCTATGTTGCTTTGTAAATCTACAAAAACTAATAATTATTGAAACAATTTTTATTAAAAAATTGAGAGTTTGGCCTTTTTTCTACAGGTAAGTTTGTTTACGAACTTAACTAAGATTGTCTATCCGATGACTATTTTATATTTTGTTATGCAAATTTACATAAACTGTTAATTATTTAAACAATTTTAATTAAAAAACTAAAATTGACCTTTTTCTAAGAGCCAGTTTGTTTGCGGAGTCCAACTAATAGTGTTTATCTGATGACCATTTTCTATATTGCTTTGTAAATTTACAAGAACTGTTAATTATTCAACCAATTTTAATTTAAAAATTAGGTGTTTTCCCTTTTTTCTACAAGTCAATTTTTTACGGATTCAAGTAAGAATGTCTATTCGATAACTCTGTTGTATGTTTTTTCGCAATTTTACAAAATGTATTACTTGTTTAAAGAATTTTAATTAAAAAATTTAAAGTGTCCTTTTCTTAAAAGTCAATGTATTTGCGGAGTCAACCAAGAATGTCTATCCGATGACTGCTTTCTATTTTGCTTTTCAAATTTACAAGAACTATTAGTTATTCACAGAATTTCACTTAAAAAACTAAGAGTTTAACCGTTTTGATACAAGTCAATTTTTTGACGGAGTCGCCTAAGAATGTCTATACAATGACTCTTTTTTATGCTGCTTCTCAAATTTATAAGAACCGTTAATTATTTAAACAATTTTAATTGAAAAATTAAATGTTTGGCCTTTATCCTACGGGTCAATTTGTTTTCGAAATCAACTAAGAATTTCTATACGATGACTGTTTTCTATGTTGCTTTGCAAATTTACAAGAACTATTAAGTATTTAAAGAATTTTAAATAAAAAATTCAGACTTTGGCCTTTTTTCTACAAATTCAACTTTTTTACGGAGTCAACTAAGAATGTCTATCGGATGACTCTTTTCTGCGTTGATTTGCACATTTACAAGAGCTATTATGCATTTAAATAATTTCAATTTAAAAACAAGAGTTTAACCTTTTTTCTGCGAGTTAATTTTTTTACGAAGCCAAGCAAGAATGTTCATACAATGACTCTTTTCTATGCTGCTTCTCAAATTTAAAAGAACGATTAATTATTTAAACAATTTTAATTACAAAATGAAAAGTTTGGCCTTTATCCTACGAGTCAATTTGTTTTCGAAGTCCACTAAGAATGTCTATACGATGACTCATTTCTATATTGCTTTGCAAATTTACATAAACTATTAATTATTTAAACAATTTTGATTAAAAAACTAAAACTGACCTTTTTTAATGAGCCAGTTTGTTTGTGGAGTGAACTAAGAATGTCTATCCGATGACTCTTTTCTATTTTTCTATTCGAATTTACATAAACTATTAGTTATTCAAACAATTTTCATTGAAAAACTAAAAGTGACCTTTTTCTAAGAGTCAGTGTGTTTGTTGAGTCAACTAAGAATGTCTATCCGATGACTCCTTTTTATATTGCTTTGCAAACTTACAAAAACTATTAATTATTTTAACAATTTTACTTAAAAAATTAAAAGTTTGGCCTTTATCATAAGAGTCACTTTTTTATGGAGTCAACTAAAAATGTCTATCGGATGACTCTTTTCTATGTTGCTTTGTAAATTTACAAGAACTGTCAATTGTTTAAAGAATTTTAATTTAAAAACAAGAGTTTAACCGTTTTTATACGAGTCAATTTTTTAGCGGAGTCGACTAAGAATGTCTAACAGATGACTCTTTTCTATCTTGCTTTCTAAATTTACCATAACTATTATTTATTTAAAGAATTTCAATTTAAAATTACGAGTATAACATATTTCTACGAGTCAATTTGTTTTCGAAATCAACTTAGAATGTCAATTCGATGACTCTTTTCAATTTTGCTTTGTAAATTTACAAGAACTATTAATTATTAAAACAATTTCAATTAAAAAATTAAGAGTTTGGCCTTTATCCTACGAGTCAATCTGTTTTCGAAATCAACTAGGAAGGTCCATTCGACGACTCTTTTCAATGATGCTTTGTAAATTTACAAAAACTATTAATTATTGAACTAATTTTCATTAAAAAATTTTAAGTTTGGTTTTTTTTCTACGAGTAGGCTCTATTTTTTAACATAATTAACTAAGAATATCTTTTAAATTATTTTTTTCCTCCGATACTTTGAAAATTTGCAATTATTAATTATTTAAAAAATGTTTATTAACAAATTTACAGTTTGGCAATTGTGAAGTGCGACGCATAATTTGTTTACGGAATGAACGAAGAATATCTTTCGATAAACATTTCCCATCATACCTTGTAAATTTATAATAATTATTATTCATTTAAACAATATTCATAAGGATATTAAAAGTAAAGGTATTTTTCAATTAATAAACACAATTTGTTTACGAAGTTATTTAAAATTACTTTTGCGAGGAATCATTTCTAAGTTATTTGTTAAATTTGCAAGAATTAATAATTATTTAAAGAACTTTCATAAAAAAATCAGAATTTGGATATATAAAACAGGAAAAGGTCAGCTTTTTTCTAAATTTAACTAAGAACATCTTTCCGATTAATTATAATAATCAAGTTTTCATGATTTATTATTTAAACTACTTTCATGAGCAAATTAAGAGTTTGGGCATTTTTTAAAGAATATGCTCAATTTGTTTACACAATCAACAAAGAATGTATTTCCAATCACTTTTTACTACGACTCTTTGCAAATTTACACTAATTATTTATTATTTAAATAAATTTCATAAACAAATTCAGAACTTCACTTATTTAGATTTTGAATCATTTGAACATTTTAAACAAATTAGTTTTTATAAGAAAATATGTGCACCATATATTTAATAAGAATTAAGACAGAAATTAAAACTGTATGATGGTCAAAACATTCATTTTCATTAGTTTCAGTAATTATTTATTTTTATTCATTTCTTCCAGTAATTTCATAATAGTCTGTATGAATTTTAGTACAATTTGATAACAATGCGGCTACAAACGAAAATTTGAAAATTACTCTCAGTTGCCTAAACATTTGGCCAGGTGAGATAAAAACTGCAGAAAACCACCTCTCGAGCTTAGCCAGGTTTTCAAAATTCGAGTGCACAACCTTCTCGAGTCGAGATTATTTACCATTATTTCTATGAGAATTTTGACGCGTCCACATTTTAGATGTTGTTTCCAAATTTGCATAAAAATGTTTAGTGTTGCGCAATAATTTATTCTGCATCTTAAGAGGGTAGCCGTACGGAGCCGCGCACAAACTAAAGTTAATTAAGCAAAAATGAATATCGTGGTTTCATATTAAACTTAATTTACAAATAAAATAGTTGCAAGTAAAGCAGTTGGTCGCGCTCGAAGCGGGCGTATGAACTTCTAGTTAGTTAAAGAAAGTGAATACCTGCAGGTTGTACGTAATTAATTGGTGATAAAATCGGTTGTTTTACTTATTGAATTAAATATGGGAATCAGAAGCTTTTGACTAACTGCAACGAAAATTGTAATCCGAATGATAATAAAAATTTTAAGGATGAATCTGTGATTAAAATGATGAGAGGTAAGAAGCGGCGAATTATTCTTATAATCTGGGTGTCCAACGAGCTTAAAATTTCGTCTCCGCTACTATATAATGTTAAAGTATACATTTTTGTGATATTTGACTTAGAAATTATAAAAATTATTAGCTGAAATCTTCAATATTAACTCGGCTTCAGAATTAGAATGAGCCATGGCCATATAACGGAATTTTAAAGAGTTTCACCGCTCGGTTAAAGAGTACTTGTTTTTAATAGGTTCCTGAGAGTGGAGTGCATTCTTACGATATTTCCGTTGGACTTTGGATAAAAAGCTGTTGTTTTTAAATAAGGGATTTGTAATGCTTCTTCAAAGTGTTGCTTTATTTTTGCTAGAAAGTTTTATTCCTTGTCTGTTAGGATTGTTTTTATGTGCTCGGAAGATGTAGATGTAGTGTTCGAGCAACGTTTCTATTATTGAACAAGTTGTCTCGTTAGTAATCGGGATTAATACCGTGCAGTTGGTTAATTTATCTTGTAGGCTCACTATATATTCATCAGCTTTTACTGTTTCGAATAATGGGATGCATATATCTAGAACTATTTTGACATTGGGTTTCAGAGGAATGTCTGGTATGATTCTCTCAGCTTGGTTCTTGATTCTTGTGCTTTTTGGATTTGACAGATGGGATGTACTTTTAGGTACTTTTTAATGTCTTCACCCATACTTAACCCTGATCCTATTTTTTTCGCTTTTTCAATGGTATTCTTTTACCTAAAATGTTCCGCATACCCTTATTTAATGATATTAGTTCTTTCATCTTTCTTTGATTCTTATGTATTGTTAAAGCATAAGTAAAATCCTGAGTTAGGATACAAGCTAGATAGGTACTCCATCTTTTTCTGTATGAATTTCTTTTCTATTTCTGTAAGGAGTGGGTCAACGAATATAAATCTAATTAATGCTAGTTTTTTACTTATAGTGTTATCGAGAAACCAGCCGAGTTTTAATAACAGATCTGTTTCATTATATTTTGGCATGTCTTCTTTGTTTATTCCTTTCTCTAGTTTTCCGAAGGCGTTGGTTTTTAAGAATTTTCCTTGAGTTGGGTTCAATCTCTATGTCATAAAATCATTCTAAAGTTCTTTTTGTTGAGATTTTTCGGATCCAGATGAATTATTGAGATCGTCGTTACTTTCTACTGACTCGCATATTTTTCTTGCAGAGAGTTCAGTTTTTTCTTGCAGTATTTCACCCTTTATCACTGGAGTGGATTAGGGATAGTCTGCATCAGCACTCTGCTACTTTTTTCTTCTTTCCTTTAAGATATTCGATTTCATATTTATATTCCTATTGCCGTAATCGGCATTGTAAGTATCGCGAGCTAGGCCTTTCACATTGTGTAACCAAATGAAAGCTTTGTGAACGGTTTGGATTTTAAACTTGTATTTTAGGAAGTATTGACATAATCTTTTTATTGCTCATACTATAGCTAAGAGTTCTGTACCTAAAGTGCTTTATTTTTTTTCTGCTTTATCAAGGGTTCTGCTAATAAATAAGGAAGGGTGTGCGACATGGGTCAGCACTGCGACTGATCGTTTTTCGATGCGCCGCTTGCAAATTGAATCTTGCTTTAAAATATGGGTACCTTAATACTGGTGCTGCAATGCATTTTTAATTTTTCAGGGGCTTCGTCATACTTTGGAGTCCAATCAAAAATTGTATCCTTTTGAGTTAGTCTGGTGAGTAGTCTAGCTCTAGAAGAAAAGTTCTTTATAAACTTCCTATAATATAAAACTAATGTTAGGAATGATTGCACGTTTCTAGATGTTTTCAGCTGTTTGAATTTCTGCTTTGCCTTGATCTCACTAGAGTTTGGATTAACTCCTGCTGCGGTGATAAGTGGCCTAGGTATAAGGTAGCCTAGGTGGAATGGTGCAAAATTTTGCATTTCATCTGACCGATTTTCCGTCATCTGACTGTCTGACCGGGCATTTTGGAAAAGTGTAAATAATCTTTTAAACGGACAATTTATTCTTATATCGTGATTTTAATGCGACATAATCTTCGCTAATTATATTACATACATAAAAAACAGAAAAAATCAAAGTGAACGAAATTATATTACTGTTATTTTTATTATATAAGGCAAAGATTGTGAAAGATTAAACTATTTTTTCCATCCTTTTTTTCAAACCTGTAATTTTTCGCTCGCGTTGCTATTTGTATTTTCTATCACTAAACTGATCCCTAGAATAAATAAAAATTTAATCTACAATATAATAAGTAAGGTAACATGAAAATGCCATAACGTAAACTAATTAAAAAAACAAACAGTTTTACTTGAAGTTTAGTGGATTATTAAACTTACACAAAATCATCGTTTTGGTTCTATTTAAAAAAAGGACTTTTGGTTTATTCAGGTACTTAAACTATCCATGCTTAATAGATTATGTTTATTGACAGCGGCAAAATATCATAACTTCATAAATATTTCTTCCTTTACTTTCTTTTTTTTATGGAAAAAAATCGTTTCACTAACAGCGAGGTTTTCTGCAGTTGATAACTATGACTTTCTTTCAATTTTTCACGTAACAAAACGATTTCAAGTTTTTTTACTTGTCCTTTCGCAAGGACTATTCATAGTGGGGAGTTTAAGGCTGATTGAGACTTTTTTATTATACCATTTTTTAGTAATTCACTTGTTTATTTTAGTACGGATTCCTTGTATTTCTCAGGGAGATTATGTGATTTTGAGTTAGTAATTTTTCCAGAGTTTAAAATTATTTCATGTTCAGTTAGATTTGTACAGGCTGAGAATCTCCATCCGAATGAAAAACTTCTTAGTATTCAGTCAAGATTTCTTTTATTCGTTATCTAATTTCTGGTCCAATATGTTTTAGGTTCAGGCAATTTTGAAGTTTTTCTACTCTATTAAAGTAGTTGGAAGGGTAATCACTGGGACTGTGCAAATATTTCCGAACCGAACCTGTGCATAATTTAAGGCGCCTCGAAAGTCGATTCGAAAGAAATTCGAAGAGGCCAGTTCGTATCGGAAAAAAAACTATTTGAAGTGGGCAGTTTGAAAGTCTTTCGAATCGGCATTCGTCGCCCTCAACTCGAATCGAAGAAAACCGATTCGAATTTCGCAATTCGAAAGTCTTTCGAATAGGCGTTCGACGCCCTCAGATCGAATCGAAAGAAAACCAATTCGAAGTGGGCAGTTCGAAAGTCTTTCGAATCGAAATTCGACGCGTTCAGTTTTTCAAGTTTATTTCCGATTCGAAGTGAGCAATTCGAAAGTCTTTTTTAATCGAATTTTGATGCGATCACTTGGATTCGAAAGAAAACCAATTCGAAGTGGGCAGTTCGAAAGTCTTTAGAATCAAAATTCGACGCGTTCAGTTTTTCAAGTTTATTTGCGATTCGAAGTGAGCAATTCGAAAGTCTTTTGAATCGAAATTTGATGCGATCACTTCGATTCGAAAGAAAACCGATTCGAAGTGGGCTGTTTGAAAGTCTTCCGAATCGACATTCGACGCGTTCAGTTTTTCAAGTTTAATTCCGATTCGAAGTGGGCTGTTCGAAAGTCTTTCTACAAAAGTAGACCGATAGTGACAGCAAACGACGCAGCTTTTTCCCCGCTGTTTTGACATTTCTCTTCAGGAAGGTTTGTCATTCAATCATGGAAAGATATACGATCCAACAACGAGTCGAAATTATTAAAATTTACTACCGAAATTCGGAGTCAGTGGCCTCAACTTTAAGAGCGCTACGTCCAATTTATGGTCGTCACAATCGTCCTGCCAGATCAACAATTGAGCGTCTAGTGGAAAAATTTGAATCCACAGTTACAGTGCAAAATGTTCCGTGCCAGTGAGACAAAGAAGTGCCCGTAGAGTCGAGAATATTTCTGCCGCTAGCGAATCAATTGAGGAAGATCCAAATCAGTCTCTCACGCGTCGTTCTCAAGCGTTGGGCTTATCTGTGACGTCGCTGTGGCTGAGCATCAACTTGAAAATGATCCGGATTTTCATCGAAAAATCATCTTCAGCGATGAGGCTCATTTCTGGCTAAATAGCTGCGTCAATAAGAAAAATATGCGTTATTGGTCAGGCAACAATCCACACGAACTCCATGAGTCAACATCACATCACGAAAAAATTACGGTTTGGTGCGGTTTATGGGCTGGCGGCGTTATTGGCCCGTACTTTAATAACCGAATATTTTTAGCCCGAATTGGATGATATGGACTTGGACAATATGTGGTTTCAACAGGATGGCACCACAAGCCACATAGCGAATGTCACAATCGATTTAATGAAAACCAAGTTTGGTGAGCATGTTATCTCACGAAATGGCCCAGTCAATTAGCCGCCTCGGTCGTGCGATTTGACGCCGTTAGACTATTTCCTGTGGGGCTACGTCAAGTCTATGGTCTATGCCAACAAGCCAACGACGATTGATGAACTTCGTACGAATATCGAACGTGAAATTGCAGCAGTATTGGCTGAATTGTGCTTGAAAACCGTCAAAAATTGGGTTCAGCGTCTGGACTTCTGCAAGCGTGCCCGTGGTGGCCATGTAAAAAAAATCGAGTTCCATACATAATGGCATCGATTGTTCTTTCACATGAATAAAGAATTTTCTTATATCCAAAACCGTTTTTGTTTTATTTAAAAAAACTTTTGTAGCGCTCTTATTGAAAAACCCTTTATAAATAAATAAATAT
>NC_046662.1:109916944-109918260 GCF_010883055.1 Belonocnema kinseyi | reverse complement strand
GATAGATAGATAGATAGATAGATAGATAGATAGATAGATAGATAGATAGATAGGTAGGTAGGTAGGTAGATAGATATATGTGGACGGTTATAGATATATTGCACATAGAGCCTTTCATGTCAATTTTACCCCCATCCCTTCCCTACCCACTGTATAATACTTTTTCCATAGTATGCATATGTAATTTTAACATTAGCGTAACGCTGAACAATACAATAAAAAAATAAGATGATCTAAATTTAAAAAAAAAACATATTAATTAAAGCAGAAGTTAAATGTGAAAATGTGATAAAAGTAGGGGTGAAGATGAAGAAAGATGAAGATAGGGACATTCTCATGCATGCCTTTCTATTTTTACATTTTCATCATTTATGATTTAGAGAGTATTAGAATGGTCCGAAATTTGACTCGACAGTTTTTCGACGGACCACCACGTTTCGAGACCCCGTGAATCCAAAAATCAAGTTTTCCCCGTGGCGTAGGATTGTCTATCCGTCCGTAAACACGATCACTCTCCAAAAAATGAACGGATCAAATACATCTTTGGCACACTTTTTGAAGGTCCTAAACGAAAGGACAAGTTCGTTAACCAGCCATTTTTGATGAGACTTTAAAAAGTGAGCACATTTCCAACATTTTTGAGATTACTTTTTTTCTGAATTTAAAAATTCTATGTTCGTTGAAAAAATTTCTTTTTTGAGCCTTAAAAGTTGATTTACTTATGAAGATTCAATTAAAATTAAAAATTGAAAGCAAGATACGGTACTATATTTCAGTTGAACTAGCAGAAGCGCATGTCACAAAAAATACACATTATTATTCAACAAAGTTAAAAAAATCATACGATGAATTTTAACTAGCATCAATAAAACTCTTTTGTTCATTATTAATAAATTTAGCATATTGGTATATTATAAAAAGAAATAATTCTTGAAAAAATAAACCTTCATTAATATTGCCTGCAAAAAAATTGAAATGATACATAAAAATATTGGAACTTAGTAAAAATATTAATGCTAGATCTCCATTGTTCAAGTTTACGGTCAAAAGACATTGATAGTTGAATAAATTAATTTGAGTATTAAAATTTTATTCAACTACACTGAAAGCTTCCTTTTCTCTACTTTTCTCTACACAAATAACACACATTCTCGTTTAAAGTTTTGATATTGATAATGATGTCAAAGAAATCTCACTTCTTACATAAATTTAATTCTTTCATCTTCTGAACAATTTTTCTTTCAATCTGAAAAAACCCAGCAGAGTATTTTCACACTTAAAGAAACAAACCTTCACGATACTGGCACAGCGAGAAA
>NC_046662.1:109915163-109916844 GCF_010883055.1 Belonocnema kinseyi | reverse complement strand
TCCATCCATCCATCCATCCATCCATCCATCCATCCATCCATCCATCCATCCATCCATCCATCCATCCATCCATCCATCCATCCATCCATCCATCCATCCAGCATTAGCAAATATCACTGGGAAGTACTATGGGTGGCTTTGTAATAAAAAATATATTTTTGGTCATTTTATAAATACTTTACCTCCTGTTAGGTATAGAATAAATTGGCTTCCTCTTAGTGGGAACTTTGTACTCAAAAACTTTAAACAAATCACAGTTTCAATATAGGTTTATAGCATAAACGTAAATGAAGTTTATTAATTATTTTGGAATTATTCCTGTGGTCGGAGATAAGATCGAACCTTGAACAAATTTAATAAGTTTTTATAACATTCACTATTTAATGTAAACAAATCTGGAATAACTTGAAAAGAAGCACCCGCTTCCAGCGAAATCGCGGTAAAATTTCAGCCACAACTACGTCTCACAACCGTGAGATAGGTGTTTACAGTCTGTAAAGGAATCAATACGACGATCTAGCAAAAGCCTCGTTGACCCTAAGAACACGGAGTGACCCAAGTACAACGGCCTTATACATTTTTCCAGCAAGTGTTCTAGCATATTGTTGACACGCAGGGATGCTTTTCAGGCTATTAGCAAGTGAAAGCTCGGCACCTCCAAGAGCGCCGATGATAAGGACGATCAGTTTAACAGAATATTCCGGGTACAATCGTTGCAACTCCCTTATAAGGTCTCGATACATCTCTTTCTTTTCATTCTCCTTAGCTATGATGTTTTTGTCAGCTGGTGCCGAAAATTCGATAACGATCATGGTTCGCTTCTCGAAGTCAAGAAGAACTATGTCAGGCCTCGAGTGAGCAACAGAAACAATCGTCGAGAATACAAAGTTCCAGTATATGCGGCACTTCCCATGAAACCCTCTGCACTAGACTTCAATCCGGGCGATTTAAGGAAAGCAAACGTTAGCTCACAAGACATTGACTGATCCTTCACATTTCTGTGGAAGATACCGTGCATCCTCTTATCGAGGAGCTGTTCACGAAAGTTTTTCTCTTGTGCTTTCTTAATCCGGGCTTTCAGGAGTGAGTACTCGAGATAGATTAGATTTGATGCATTTTGCTCACCCCTAATACTGAAGTCAAGTCCGAGTGTTTCAGCAGCCTCCTCCGCTGCTTTGTTCAAAAATGCTCCTTTGCCCACTTCTTCGTGATTCCTGACCAGTTTAAGAAGAGGGTCTCTTCCATTTGCAACTCTATGTACTGTACCCAGAATAATCCTGTTGTCCCGATATCAAGAGATCTGAGCTCGTTCTTCGTCCATGGAACTACTCCAAATGAATAGAGTAGTACCGGGACGGCAAGCATGTTCGTTGCAGATACTTTGTTCCTCGCTGACTGTTCGGAAGACCAAATCTGTCGGATGAGACGTTTGTATCTGCTTCGGAGAGTATCCTTTATAGATGACACATCCTGAATGCGACTCTGTGGCACGCCCAAGTATGTATAAGTCTCTCCAGCGCAAAGTTGTCGTATGGCGCTTCTATCAACGAGCTCAGGATCTTCAGGGATGACATTAAGGTTTCCTCGCTTCAAATAAACCTTGGCGCATTTGTCTAACCCAAATTCCATTCCAATTTCCTTAGTATATCGTTCGACAATCCCCAGAGCCAGATGCAGTTGC
>NC_046662.1:109905598-109915063 GCF_010883055.1 Belonocnema kinseyi | reverse complement strand
CCTCGGTAGTGATGGGTGGGCATTCTTTATCAGGTGTTATGAGGGCAACACATAACTCCTCGAAGCTATTTATATTTTCTGAGTCTTCGTCCAGTCTATGCTAAACTTTGTAGACTTCTCTCCAAAATTCTTCGACCTCCTCTGGTTTGGGTGGGTGTTCGACAGTAACTGAAGGGTCTTGGAAGAGTCGAGATGGATCAGAGAGAAACTGTTCATTTTCACTGATCCACCTCTTCCTCCGCTCTAGACTTCTCTTAGCGTCAGATAGTATCCGTATTCTCTCAACAATATGCTGCCTGATGGTCAGCAGCTTTGACTTGTTAAGTGTGTGTTGACGGGTCCGGAGTTCGCGCGCGAACTTTCGAACCTTGGCGGTAAAATTTCTGCCAGATGTGATGTAGTCAATCACAGATTGAATGCGGGACCCGTACTCTCCTGCCCAGCCTATCTTTGTGGCAAGTTGATGCATTCGTCTTTTGGTCTTATGATCAGCCGTTGGTTTTGTTTTACGGTTCACATCGGCCAAAACTCTCGCTGAATTATACACACAATAATTGATAGTCCAGAGGTCGGATTCACCGGGAAAATGTCCACGAAGCTCGTCATCCATTTCAGCCAGATCTTTAGGCTTGAGAGAAACCTTGGTGTTGATGTTTCTCCGGATGGTAAAGGATCGCTCTTCATCTATTGGATGCCTGCCCGCGGTTGGTCTTAGTGTCGCCTCTCTTTCTTTGTTGCCGACTTGTTCTAGCTGTGGTAGAGTAGGCGTTCCGCTTACATAGCCCCTTTTACGGAGTAGTTCAGCATGGTTTCGCAGACGTTGTTGCTAAAAATGCGATAGCTCAGGGTATTTCTCGCACCACAGATCATGCAGCCGTGCCATATAACCCCGTTCATGGGCGACACTCGCATCGTAGCAGTCTAGCAAGTCGGGATTCAGTTGCTCCGTCCACCCAAAGGTCACGAGATCCCGCCGATCCATCGCATTGAATCCATTTTCATTGGATTCCCCAGCTCTAGATTGGTCGGCACTGTTGGCCGACCCATTGTCGGGAGCCCTGCGCGTTTTGTTGTTTTGAACCGCACTTACTACAACTATGTTTGGTGTTGTCATTGTTGTTCCCACGAGAAGATAGGGGAAGGTTTTCGTCCATCTTTGTAGAGCCCCGCATGCAAGGATAAGGCTGCGTACTCTGAGAAGTCGCCCGATATCCCAGAGTCACCGTTCTAGACACCTCACCCAGGTGCCATTCAGCTTTGGGCACGGTTTTCACACCTCCGCTTGGAGGTTAATTCCTTCGGGACCACCCCTGGACAATTGTCCGCGACTGCCTATTTATTTTTGTAACCATATTCAGCAGAAACCCTTGGTACAGGGACTCTCTATCCGCAACCCGAGGACGCGTTCGGTGGCTTTGTCATAGGCCCTTCAGTTTGATTCTAGAGGAATCAAAACCGAACCGAATATATATATATGTATTTACGTGGCATAATTCATAACAAAATGATTAAAACTTTCTTAGAAATCACATTTGAGGTATTGAGAGTTTGTAGTTACATTATTATAATGATTTAGCTAAGTTTTCAGGAGGAATAAATAACTTATTATTTTTTTAACCATTTCCTACAAATTGAAAACTCCTGTATTTTGCATTACAGTTTGTAGTGTACTTTAGGCTCAGTTCTATAAAAGTGCACAGGTAGCGAAATTTTTCGCGCCTCTCGCCTTCTGGCCAAAGCGTTTAGCGTTTAACTGTTTTAACGTACCTAAAAGAAGTTTGTTAGTGAAGTATAACCTAAATATTAATATTGAATCTAATTAAAAAGAATATGAGTAAATATCTGACAAATTGTTGTATTTATTAAATTTTAAATATTCAATTAATATAATTTTGCAAGCGAGAGAGAGATAGAGAGAATGAGAACGCATCTTACTCTGCTTAGCTTTTAGTTTACTATTACGTACAATTGTTACGCTTCTAATATAAGCGACTTCCGTTTCCTTTTTCTTTCACTTTTTTATACCTTCATTCACCTTTTTTAACGTTCATTCTTTCATTCTGCCTCATTCGCTCCTCTAGCACCCTCCAACTCCTTCATCCATTCTTCTCCTAATCCATCTTCCCCTAGAATCTTAACCACATTTTCTTGCCAGCTTCCTTTATCTTCCATTCCTCTCCTGCATCCTTCCCATACATGCTCCCATGTTTCCTCTTCCCATTCACATATTCTACAGTTCCTTTTCTCTTCTTTTCCCAGTACATCCCCTCCCTTACCTCGTTTCCCAATCTAAATCTTGCTGTTCTGGTCCACCTTCTCACTCCCCATCCCTTTTCTAAATACTTTGGCACCCTTCCTTTTTTCTTATCTTATGCCATTTATTGTATTTTGATTCCTCAATCGCCCCCATCTTCCTAGTAATTGTCTTTCCGTCTCCCTTTTTCCAATTCTTCATAGTTTACTCCAGTCCCGTCTTCTATTTCTCTATCATTAAAGAACTCCCTCCTTTCTTCTTCCCATCTCGTTAATTCGATCGCCCTCCCTCTCCTCTCTTTTACCTCCATTAAACACTTTCTCGCTAACTCCCCTCCCTTTCCCTCCTAAGCTTCGTCTCAAATTTTCATGCCCCTCAATATCTTTCCTTGCTTTCCATCCACATATCTCTGCTCCATAACCTAATACCGGCTCTACCAGTATATCAAATAACCACATTCTCCTTCTCAATTTTTTACCTTCTTTTTCATATTCCTTATATCTGTTCCATTACGCCTTTTTCTCTAATCCTGTAATTAATCCCGCGATCCCTTCTTCAGCCTCTGCCATCAACACATCAACACATATATATTGTCCATTACATCCATTCCTTTTCTAAACCCTGTCTGATTTGGTGACTCGATCTTTTTTCTTCAAACTTTATCCTTAATATCTCCGAAAAAATAGTTACATATACTTTATACAGTGTTGGCATCGACATCACCCCCGTATAATCTTTAACCTCCTCTCCCTTGCCTTTCTTTACTATTGGTATAACTACTCCTTCTTTTCATAACTCTGGCCACCCCTCTCCTCTCCATACTCTATTACACATTATCCATGCCCATTACTCTAGTTCCTCCCCTCCATATTTCCATACTTCATTTGGAATCTCATCTATACCAGGTGCCTTTCACTCCTTCATTATTCCTAAAACTTTAACTATTCCTTCCCTTGAAATTTCCTCTTCCTCATCTCTTTCTCTACCATATTTTCCTCCCTTTACAACTTTTATCTCTACTCCTCCTAGCAAATCCGAAAAATATTTCTTCCATTCTATCATTTCAATATCTTGGTTTACTCTTTTTCTTTTTCTGTTTACTACGCTCTTTACCTTAATATTTTCATTTTAGTTTTTTTTAGTTTGTAAGTGCTATATTTCTGGTCTTTTTGTTATCATAAAAAGTCAAAAGAAGAAACTGTTTCTCCCCTTGAGCACTACAAATAAGCGCACAGACAACTTTTGAATCTTGAAAAAACTAATGAATTTGTCCTTTAGTTTAGGATACTAAAGGAGTATACCAAAGGCCAATCCAATCTGACAATTCTTTCGAAAGTTATCGCGATTACAAACTAAAAATCTACAAACACAAAAACATACAGATGGACAGACAGACATACAGCCAGACATATTCGTGAAAATCTGCTTTTCGGATTCAGGAGGTCTCAAAACGTCGACATATGACAAAAACTGGGAGGAAGGGGGGTCAAATTTGACACAAATTAAAAACCTACTCTGATGAGAATGCAAACATTAATTAAAAAAAAAATTTAACCAGTCAAATTCAGGGCGAAAAGGCTAGTTTCCAATAAAATACTTAAATGATCAAGCAAATAAAGAAGTTTCAACAAACACGAATAACTTTGAACCAAAAAAGACAAATTTTCAACAAAAGTTTAAGTTTTGAAACTGAACAAAACCCGCAGAGATGAATTTTGAACAAGCTGAAAAATAAGTTTAAAATAAAAAAATGTAAATTTTTAACAAACAATAGAAACTCTAAATTTGAATTTTAAATATCAACGAAAAAATAATGGAATTTTCTAAACTTTGAATTAAACAAAAGACGACAAATTAAAAAAAATGCATTAATTTTCAACGAAATCGTTGAATTTTTAAATTACAAAGATCAGTATTCAAGCAAAGGTTGAAAAGTTAAATTTTATGTTAAATAATTAATTTTTAATGCAAAAAAAAACAACAAAGTTTTAACGGACTACATCGATTTCCAACCCAATTGTTGTCTTTTTAAGTCAAAAGGCGAATTATCTACAAAAACTTGAGTTTTAGCCTAAAAGTAATTTCAATTAAATAGTTTTAGTTCATAAAGATGAATTTTCATCAAAATAATGCAAATTTTCAACTAGAAAACATCAATATTCTTAGTATTTAAAAAATGGAAATTTTATCCATTAATTTCAAAAGCTTTCAAAATATTTAAAATAATTTGCAATATTTTTAATAAGTTTAAGAGATTTTAAGTAACTTTACAGAATTTTAAAGGAATTTCAGTATAATTCAAATGAGTCTCAAGATAGAAAAGTAATTCTAAAATATAAATAATGTCCTTGAATTCCTTAAACTCTGTTGAATCTCTTACAATCGTATTTTTCAATTTCTTTTAAATCTTGCTTGATGTATTAGACTATTCAATAATATTCTGAAATATTTTGGAATCAATTGAAATTTTTTGAACAAGTCTTAAAATAATTTTTTTTATACTTCAATCTAGGTTAGCCACGAGCCTTTAGGCGTTAGGAATTAGGGATGCAAAACTTATAGGGTTAGAACCCGCGGCTAATACAACTTTTGGTAGCATGCGGATATAAATAGTAAAGTGTTTGTGTAATAGTAAATAATTGTTTACTTAAACATGTTATCAAATTTTAGAGTAAAATAATAATAATATCCATCCATAATAACGTTTTTCGTATCCTGACTTATTTTATTGGGTTTATTGTGATCTATAAAAAGAAAATTATGCTTGTTTTAAATCTACATCATAATTTACATTAAACCTCTATTCTGTGTTCCAGAACTGAAGCGAGTTGCACACATTCATCTTGAAACCCCAGCAATCCAGAAAATATGTGATACGAAGTTACGAATCTCCAAAAATGCCTTTTCGAAAAAAGGCGAGCGACTGCAGTGCATAAAGTGAATATCCGAACCTCGTTTCTAGTAGTTATACGAAAAGCACAATAGTTTCCTTGAACAAAGGGCCTATGAAAAAGCCACCGAACGCGTCCTCGGGTTGCAGATAGAAGGTCCCTCCCGGTAATAAGCGTAGAATAGAGAAAAATAAGTATTTTCAGATTTCAGTGCAAAAGTGTAAAAGGCCACAATAAGAATAACGCACCTCACAGATATAATTTTTACTTCTCAGAAGTGGTAATATTTTGATTTTATTTAATTCCTTCTAATAAGTTCACAAAATATGTGTAATTAGTTGTTTTAATTCCTTCACGCGGAATGTAAATTCTGAAATTTTAATTCTCACCAATTCAACTCTGCCGCTCTAGAGTTAAAATTATTTAAATTCACACATTTGCATAGATTTCTTTGTTGCATTTTCAATACGTTTAAATAAATTATTAAAATATAAATAAATATAAATCTGAATATTTTTCGCATTTCTAAGTGATAAAAAGATTTAATAATAGAAAATAGATTAAATAAATGCTTTCGTTAAATTTTACTAAGTCGATTAAGATGAATAGGATTTGCACTTTTTCTGTTCCCGTTAAGGGATTTCTAGACGGAGGAAAAATCGCGTATTCATAGGAATACAAATACCTAATTTTTCTGAATTCAACGCTTATCACCGCGATGACCAAATAGTTTCTGCTGAATATGACTCTGGAGCTGGGGGAACTAATGCAGATTAAGTCAATGCGATGTATATGCAGAATCTCGGGGCTTTCAGGTGGACGGAGCGATTCAATCACGACTAGCTAGAGTACTACGATGCGAGTGTGGTCCCTGAACAAGATAGTTACATGGCACGACTTCATGTTCTGTGATTCGAGAAACAACCAGAGCTATCGCACTTTTCGCACCAACGTCAGCGAAACCATTCCGAACTACTCCAAGATGGGGCTTTTGTAAGCGGTGCGCCTATTCTATCACAGCCAAAAGAAAAATGTCAGAAATGGGTGGCGAGCTTCGTGGAGGTTTTTCATAAGAATCAGACCTCTGTACTATAAATTATTGTACGTATTCGCCGTAAGCCGACAGTTGAAGAAAATAGACGAAACGATGCCAGCGCGCCGGCTGGCGAGTAATGAGTTCAGCGGGCGTGTGTTTTGATTTCATTTTATATGCTTTTCAGTAGACAGTATGTGGAATGATACATTTTGTGTTTTGAATTGTGAAAATAATGGTAAAACGAAGCATTGGAAATTTTATAAATTTTCTAAAGCATCGCATAAAATACTAAATAGAAAAAAATTGATAGTTGCTGTGAAGAGGGGAAATTAAGTAAACAAGAACATCGCTTTCAAGCGTCTTAAAACTCTGAAAATTTATTTAAAAACATAAATTAAAAATGTACCAGTTCGTAAAAAATTTGTTTTCTAAATTGCCATATTTTTGGTAAATTGGCTACGAAGTTTTAAATTGCAATTTTTACATCAAAATTTTATTATTTCACTTCAAAATTATAGATTCTCAAAGTCGAACAATTAAAACAGTAAGGCTGAAAGTTCTTATCTCTTTGGAATTTTGATGAATCAAGGCTTTCTACTCAAAAACATCTAGTTTTAAACATTTGAGTTATATTTGCTCATATTATATGCAGATTCAAATATTGCTACTAATTAATTAAATTATTATTCATTTTTCTAATTAATTAATTTTCTATTTTTATGGTTTTGAAATGGAATATTTGAGACTGAAACTGTATTTGAATAAAATTTGAAATTAAATCATTTGGACGCTTACATTTTTTGAACAGTTTCAGAGTCGTGTTGAAAAATTGGTAATTAGTGAGAACTGCATTTTAAAAAACTATGCTTAAAAATGGATTTAATACACACACCATCTATTAACTTTCAAATTCGCTAGATGGCGACACGAGCGCGACTCACAGCGAATAATGCAACAAGAACTTTGGCTGATGCGAACCGTAAAACAAAACTAAAGGGTAATCATAGACCAAAACTGCTGGCCATCACGCAGCATATTTTTGAGAGAATACCAAAACAATAAAAAAGTATTAAGAGGTATGAAGAACTATTCCGCTCCAAACCCAGACGGAATCAAGATCTTCCGAGGAAAGATGTTTCCTTTAATCCATAAACATCTGGCCCGTATTTTGAACCCATATTTGAATTACAGCCAATCACTCATCTGAACACACTGTATAAGATGTTCTCAGCTATCCTAAAGGATAGGATTGTTCGTACAACCGGACCTGTGTGGCAAGAAATGTTTGAACAATGCAGCTCAAAGAAAGTCGTAGCAAGACATAGGGAGAACCTGCTCCTCGATAGATGTATCTACAAAGATGCGGCATCCTACCAGCGTGACCTATCTATGGCCTGGATTTATTACCAAAAAGCTTTCGATGCGACCTCCCATAGACTTATCATCTATCTTTTGCAAAGCTTAAAGGTTCATCCGCAAATCGTGAGGTGCATAGAGTGATTGATATCGCTTTGGAAAATCAGATTTACTATCTGATCTTGAGAAAATCGTGTGACTACTAACAAGGTCATCTTTCAGAGAGGTGTGTTTTACGGTGACAACATGAGCCCACTTCCCTTTTGTCTCACATTATTGCCAATATCTCTAGCACTTCGCCATTCCCTGGGGTATTTTTGTGGCAAACCTGCAAATCGAATATAAAAGGTGATTAATGTATTTTACATTGATGATCTCAAGATCTATGCTAAAAATAAAGAGCAACTACATCTAGCTCTAGAGATTGTCGAACGATACACTAAGTGAAAATAAATAAAATTTGAATTAAAAAGTTCGCTGAGGCTTATTTGATACGCGGAAAACTTAATTGCATCCCTGAAGACCCTGATTTGGTCTGTCAAAATGTCGGCGAGAAACAAAGTGTCTGCAAAGGATCATGGACGAAGAACGAGCTCAGATCCCTTGATATCGGGACACGAAAGTTTATGCACATGAACAAAAGCATGCACCTTAAGTCTTCCGTTCCACGACTCTACATCTCACGCCGTCAAGGTGGTCGCGGAATATTGAGTCTTGAATGTCTTCACAACAGGATTATTCTGGGTACAGCACATAAAGTCGCAAATGGAAGAGACCTTCTTCTCAAAATGGTCAGGAAGCATCAAGAAGAGGGCAAAATGGCGTTTCTGTACAAAGCAGAGGAGGAGGCTGCTGAAACACTCGGACTTAAGTTAAGCATTAAGGGAAAACAAAATGTATTAAATCTGATCTATTTCGATGACTCACTCCTTAAAGGCCGGATTAAGAAAGCACACAAGAAAAACTACCATGAACAGCTCCTCAATTAGAGGATTCACGGCATCTTTAACAGAAATGTAGAGGATCAGTCAATGGCGTGTGACCTTACTTTTGCTTTCCTTAAATTACCCGGATTGAAGTCGGGCACAAAGAATTTGATTTTAGGCATGGCAAGACGGTGGCATTTCCAAATTGACTTGTCGCTGCCACATTTTGAGCTAAGAGATTTCCGTTCATATCTGCAGGGCGTGCCACGCACACCCGGAGGATCTAGGACACATATTATCTAGCTGTCCAACTTATTCGGGATCGACCTACATCCAAAGGAAAAATGCGGCACTAAGAGTGTTTTATTACATTCTCTGTCAGTCTTACGGCATTAACCTTGATATTGCTCCACTAAATGCTCCAAGGGAAAGAAATTAAACTGTCGAGAATAAGAAGTGCCGTATATACTGGACCTTTCTATTCTCGACAATTGTTTCTGTTGCACACTCGAGGCCCAACACAGTTCTCCTTTACTTTGAAAAGCGAAACCATATTCGTTATCGAATTTTTGGCACCAGCTGACAAAAACATTATAGCAAAGGGCAATGAAAGCAAAGAGAGGTGTATAAGGGAGTTTCGACGGTTTTAACGGGAATATTCTGTTGAACTAATCCTCCTTATCATTGCCGCTCTTGAAAGTACCGAGCTTTAATTGGCTAATAGCCTGAAAAGCATCCCAGCGTATCAACAGAATTCTCAAACACTTGCGGTTAGAATCTAGAAGGCGTTTGTCCTTGAGTCGCCCTGAGTCCTCTGGGTTCACGAAATTTTTGCCAGATCGTCGTATTGATTCTGTCATAGACTATAACCACCTATCTCGCAATCATATGACGTGGTTAAAATTTAAATTTTACTACGATTTCTCTGGGAATCAGTGCAGTTTTTCAGATTAGCACCCGCTCCCTGCGAAATCCTGCCATTGTCCTTATGACAAACTTTGA
>NC_046662.1:109896994-109905498 GCF_010883055.1 Belonocnema kinseyi | reverse complement strand
TATATATATATATATATATATATACTACTACTACTACTACTACTACTACTACTACTACTATTACTACTACTACCACAACTGCTGCTACTACTGATACTACTAATTTTCTTGACAAGGACGAGTATTGCCTTAAAGATAGCAAAACGTGGATAGTAGAAGCCTTACTAAAGTGTTTTAAAATACAAGCGAAGACTTTTCTGACATTGAAAAACGAAGAAAAATGCGGCGGCATAAGAAAACACGAGCAAGAAGACGGGTTATTCAATCAGCGACCCGATATACCAACCCAGGGTGGGCTGCAGGAAAATAATACCGTGCCGGGTTCGGTAAAAATAGAAAACGGAGGAAGCTGGGAGGAAGAACAGGCTGAAGCAGTTCGATCACCAGATCGGTCATACTTTAGCAGATAAACAACGATGATGAATGAGAGTGACATCTACTTGCTTGGAGGATTTCACAAAGAAACCCTTGTATCGAACGAACTCTATTTTAACCAGAGCTTTTATAACATCAGCCTTTCCAGGAAGGGCTCGCCCTGGAGTGTGCGGGTTGAAAATTTATGGGAACTGGCCACCGAACGTGCCGGTCTAGCGGTAGTCCTCCTTCTCTTTTCCGTGGCCACGGTTTTCGGTAACATGTTGGTGATTTTGGCCGTGATTCGAGAGCGCTATCTTCACACTGCAACCAACTATTTTGTGACCTCCCTTGCTTTCGCTGACTGCCTCGTGGGTCTGGTGGTGATGCCATTTAGCGCCATTTATGAAGTCCTGGAGAATCGCTGGCTCTTCTCAATTGACTGGTGTGACGTTTGGCGTTCTCTAGATGTGCTTTTTTCTACAGCGTCAATCCTCAATCTGTGTGTCATAAGCCTGGATCGTTACTGGGCAATTACTGATCCTTTTACATACCCAACCAGGATGAGTAGAAAGAGGGCTGCTATTTTGATAGCCGTTGTCTGGATCTGCTCAAGTGCGATATCCTTTCCGGCGATAGCATGGTGGAGAGCCGTTCGAACAGAGAAAGTACCTAATGACAAGTGTCCATTCACCGAAAATTTAGGATATCTCATATTTTCTTCGACGATCAGTTTCTACTTACCACTGTTTGTGATGGTCTTTACATATTATAGGATATATAGAGCAGCAGTGATACAGACGAGAAGTCTTAAGCTTGGGACGAAGCAAGTTATGATGGCCTCAGGGGAACTGCAACTCACCTTAAGAATACATCGAGGGGGAGCCACAAAATCTGATGCGAGAAATATATTTCGCACGGCTTCTAGCACGCTAGAGGATCTTCATGATTTAGAGGAACCTCTGACAATCCTCCACAATAATGGATTAACGAGGCTACCCTCAGCGCGGATTAATAATAAGCAACATATGGGCAAAAATTTTTCTCTTTCGAGGAAACTAGCCAAATTCGCGAAAGAAAAGAAAGCCGCTAAAACTCTGGGTATTGTAATGGGCGTGTTTATTGTATGTTGGCTACCGTTCTTCGTTGTAAATCTGTGGTCTGGGTTTTGCAGTAGATGCATTTGGCAAGAAGAAATTGTTTCAGCTGCTGTCACGTGGCTTGGATGGATCAACAGCGGAATGAACCCTGTGATCTACGCTTGTTGGAGCCGTGACTTTAGAAGGTAAGAAAAATGGATGATAGAAATTATGATGCAGCTGTGTTTGTGTGTAAATTAAAAAAATTTTGAAGAAATTAAACATGGAGTTGCGTTCATCATTTGTCACAATATAGCATCATTGTTCATAATTGTGCACAAAACATTTATAATAATCATTGCAAAGTTGTTAATTACAATATGTGACGCTCCGCAGGGAAAAAGTAGACTTTTCCAATATAGAGTTACGTATAGGGGAACATAGCTGCATAAGTTCCCGATAGTTTAAGCCTAGAACGAACCCTGTTTGTTAAAAATCAAGTCACCGGGGCATTTTTAATGTTAAAATTCCGAAAACTTTCTTTTTGAGAGAAACTAATCTGAATTCGGCACGTATCATAAACTAACCTGCATTATTTTTTGCTTTCAAATTATAAATTTCCAGTTGCACTCACTACAGGAACGCTAGTGTAATGTCACGACATTTAGCATATATTACAGTATTATTTCTCGTCGAATCCTCAAAATCGATACTATTGATATATGTTCATAAAAATGCGAATATCTCCTAAACTACAGTGCACAAAGTGGTCCCCTTTTTGCAGAACACCATGTATATTATATACGAATGTGTAATTAGCAATTAATGAACCTAGGTGAAAGGAGCTAAAGTTTATATGTAAAAAAAGGCATTTACGTAGTTCTCGAAGAATTTTCGTATGATAATTCTTTTTAGAATCTAACCCTTTATTTTTAAAACGTACATGAAAATCGCGTTGGAGGCAGTTAATGCGAATTTTGGTGACAAGGATTCATGTTTCTGCGTAACATTATGTAAGAAATTTAAATAATTACAAATAATTTTGTTAATGTCTTAAATTGTTTTAAAGACATTCAGACAAAAATATTATATTGTGCATCATATGCTAGATGCAGGCAATTCGAAATTAGTGTGCATTTTTTGCGCTAGCGTTGTAAAAGAGTTAATCACCTCTGTCTTCGACGTGATGCACTCGATATGATGACCAATTACCGCGGACAGAAATGCTGCTTTGTAGTGGGTTGAGAGGCGAAGAAGCATTTTAGATATGAAATTAGTACTGTCAGATGAAAAACGAGTCTCCAAGACGTTTTTGATGTTGGAATTTTAAGAAAATCGGTTTTCGAGAAAAATGCCAATATCATCCTCCACTCGAAGTTGAAAATTGTAATTTTTCACCTCAACTTAGGCAAACCTGAATATCTCCGAAACTAAAACCGGCCAACGCTCAAAAAATGAAAATGCGTGAATTTACATAATTTGTTAGTTTTAGGGGTTTGATGGGGGTCTCATCGCTTAAAAGGATCAGTTACATGATTGACTCATAATAAGATTGAACTTAAGATCTTACAAAAATATCTATAAAAGCGAGTGAGTGATCTGTGTGGTTTTCAAATGGTCTTAATCTTTCAAGTTTTAGGAAAATTGGATGAAACTCATAAATATAGTAAGATGTACGAAACTGACATATTTCGGACGAAGTAAAAGGCTGTGATGTTGAGAAGATCCTTTATTCCATTATAAAAATTTTCCAACGTTTCAAGAGTCAATTGCTCTCATCATCAGGAAAAAACATGAAACCAATGACAATGAAATTGTCTAAGTCCTTATATTTAAGAAAAAGTCAGAATGATTTATTATTAATTCATGTTTTTATCGTTCTCATCTGAATTAGTTCTGTAATGCTGATATTATCATTTTTTTCAAATAACATATTTAAAATAAAAAAGATTACAATAAAGTTATTCCAACATCATGGTCTTTCACATAGTCTGAAGTATATCATGTTTTTACATTTTACTATACTCAGACGCATAACATCGCTATTTTTCCATCTATTTATTTGACTGAAACTTGTGATGCTAATTAACTCTCACGATTCTTCTCTGACTATTCCGAATCTTGCAAAATTATTTATTTGACCAATATAAACATTAAACAATACATAGATAATAAACTAAAGCAATACCTAATCACGAATAAAGAAACCTTCTGGTATATTATTAAAGAATTAAAGTAATTGGTTTGCATTGTGTCAAACTCTTCGCACAAATTACAAGATATATATATATATAATTAACGAAAAACGCTCATTGATAATTTAACGAATTTCAGGAAAGAAATTAAAGCGAAATTTATTTAAAATATTTTAAGTATTAGAGTTTAGCTGTAAACTATAATGATCTAAATTAATGAAAAACATGGGAAACCGGGCGATCTCTCAGAGTACGGGACCTTCGGGTGTACGGAGCAACTGAATCAGGAGTTGCTAGAGTGCTACGATGCGAGTGTGGCCCGTGAACGGGGTTACGTGGCACGGAAGCATGCTCTGTGGTGCGAGAAACACCTGGAGCTATCGCACTTTGCGCAGCAACGAACCCGTTATCACACACTTAACAAGTCAAAGCTGCTGACCATCAGGCAGCATATTGTTGAGAGAATACGTATACTATCTGACGCTTAGAGCAGTCTAGAGCGGAGGGAGAGGTGGGTCAGAGAAAATCAACAGTTTCTCTCTGACCCATCTCGACTCTTCCAAGACCCTCCAGTTACTGTCGAACATCCACCCAAACCAGAGGAGGTCGAAGTATTTTGGAGAGAAGTCTACGAAGTTCAGCATAGACTGGACGAAGACTCAGAAAATATAAATAGCTTCAAGGAGTTATGTGTTGCCCTCATAACACCTGATAAAGAATGCCCACCCATCACTACCGAGGAGGTGAAAAAAGTATTAAGAGGGATGAAGAACTATTCCGCACCGGGACCAGATTATATAAAAACCTTCTGGTGGGAGAAGTTTTCTTCAACCCATCAGCATTTGGCCCGTATTTTCACGTTATATTTGAAGTCGGAAGAGCCGATTCCAGAGTGGTTTGTGGAAGGGCGCACAATACTCCTGCCGAAAATAGGCAACTTAGCTCACCCGAAGAACTACAGGCCAATAACTTGTCTGAACACGCTTTATAAGATATTCACAGCTATCCTAAATGATAGGATTGTTCGGGCAATTGAACCTGTGTGGCAAGAAATATATGAACAACAAGGCTCAAAGAAAGGCGTAGCCGGATATCGGGAGAATCTGCTCATCGATAGATGTGCTTGCAAAGATGCAGCATTCTACCAGCGTGCCCTATCGATGGCCTAGATTGATTATCGGAAAGCTTACGATTCGACATCCCATAGACTTATCATCTGTCTTTTGGAAATCTTCAAGGTTCATCCGCAAATAGTTGGGTGCATAGAGAGATTGACGCCGCTTTGGAAAACCAGATTTACTATCTCATCTGGCAAAAATCCTGTGACAACTAATAAGGTCACGTTTCAAAGAGGTGTTTTTCAGGGCGACACAATGAGCCCACTCCTCTTTTGCATTACATTATTGGCACTGTCTCTAGCACTGCGCCATTCCGACGGGTACTTGTGCGGCAAACCTGCAGATCGAAAGTACAAGGTCACTCTTGTATTTTACATGGACGATCTTAACATCTATGCTAAAAACAGAGAGAAATTGCATCTAGCTCTGGGGATTGTCGAACGATATACTAAGGATATTGGAATGGAATTTTGGTTAGAAAAATGCGCCGAGGTTTATTTGAAGCGAGGAAAAATTAATGGCATCCCTGAAGATCCTGAGCTCGTTGATAGAAACGCCATACGACACCTTTGCGCTGGAGAGACTTATACATACCTGGGCGTGCCACAGAGCCGCATTCAGGATGTGACATCTATAAAGAATACTCTCCGAAGCAGATACAAACGTCTCATCCGACAGATTTGGTCTTCCGAACTGTCGGCGAGGAACAAAGTATCTGCAACGAACATCCTTGCCGTCCCGGTACTACTCTATTCATTTGATGCAGTTCCATGGACGAAGAGCGAGCTCAGATCTCTTGATATCGGGACAAGAAAGGTTATGCACATGAACAAAAGCATGCATCTTGAGTCTTTCGTTCCGCGACTGTACATCTCACGCCGTCAAGGGGGTCGCGGAATATTGAGTCTTGAATGTCTTCACAACAGGATTATTTTGGATACAGCACATAGGGTTGCAAATGGAAGAGACCCTCTTCTTAAAATGCTCAGCAATCACGAAGAAGTGGGCAAAGGAGCATTTCTGTACAAAGCAGCGGAGGAGGCTCCTGAAACACTCGGACTTGACTTCAGTATTAGGGGTGAGCAAAATGCATCAAATCTTATCTATCTCGAGTACTCACTCCTGACAGCCCGGATTAAGAAAGCACAAGAGAAAAACTTTCGAGAACAGCTACTCGATAAGAGGATGCACGGTATCTTCCACAGAAATGTGAAGGATCAGTCAATGTCTTGTGAGCTAACGTTTGCTTTCCTTAAATCGCCCGGATTGAAGTCTGGTACAGAGGGTTTCATTCTTGCATGCCAAGACGGTGTCATTTCCACCTTAACATACCGTCGCCACATTTTGAGCCAAGACGTTCCTGATTATAGCTGCAGGTCGTGCCATGCACACCCCGAGTATTTAGCTCACATACTATCTAGTTGTCCAACTCACGCGGGAACGACCTACATTTAAATGCACAATGCGGTACTAAGAGTTTTTTATTACCATCTCTGTCACTCTTATGGCATTAACCTTAGTATCGCTCCTCTGAATGCTCCTAGGGAAATCGAGTCAATTGTCGAGAATGAGAAGTGCCGCATATACTGGAACTTTATATTCTCGACAATTGTTTCTGTTGCTCACTCGAGGCCTGATATGGTTCTTCTTGACTTCGAGAAGCGAACCATGTTCGTTATCGAATTTTCGGCACCAGCTGAGAAAAACATCATAGCCAAGGAGAATGAAAAGAAAGAGAGGTATCGACACCTTATAATGGAGTTGCAACGATTGTACCCGGAATATTCTGTTAAACTGATCGTCCTTATTATCGGCGCTCGTGGAGGTGCCAAGCTTTCACTTTCTAATGGCCTAAAAAGCATCCCTGCATGTCAACAATATGCTAGAACACTTGCGGGAAAAATGCAGAAGGCGGTTGTCCTTGGGTCGCTCCGTGATCTTAGGGTGCACGAGGCTTTTGCTGTATCATGGTATTGATTCCTTTACAGACTGTAACCACCTATCTCACGGTTGTGAGACGAACGTCGCATCGGAGATTTTTACAATGATTTGTGTTCACAAAGCATCTTCAAATCGAGTTAAAATGGAATTGTCCAATTTATACAGGGTTCGATTGCGCAACTTTACCATATCCCAAATCCTACTTTCGACTTTTCACTTCCCTCTTCTGACCTGTATAATTAATTTAAAGTCACGCCACACGTCGCTGCCGAATTTTGAAACTTCACTTGTTTCGAAAAAATATGACGTTCGGGTTTTCAGTGTAGTTCACATATATTCGATATCTACGTGAGAGCGTTGGAATTCGTCCTCCGGAAATTTCCAAAGGATTCGACATTGCAGATAACATGTTTACATTCTCATCGTGATGAAACTGTATTTGTTTTATACGAACAATGTCTTTCATAGATTTCATCATGTGTAGATGTTTTGAGGGCCCCTGTGCCTGAAAGAATTGTTTTTATGTCGGTGTAACAAAATCAAAGATGTCAGATAACCCTTCACGGAATTCGTCAGCATGCCGCGTCAACGGCCAAGCTGAATAAGGGATTATTTTGTTATAAAGTATCATGTTCGTGGTGAAATACTTTTATACTAAAACTCGACGTCATCACTAAGCCACCACTTACTGCATAAGAACAATTTAGGTCCCAAAGTGCCAAATTCAAATTGAAAGTAAGTTACTGCTTAACCTATTACAGCATTTTATAAATGCAAAGCTACCTTATTTTATTTTTGATAACTTAAAGTAATCCTTTTTTTTGGCACTATTTTGCAATATTTTCCTTGAGTCTTGAAACAAACTATGTTTTTACGTACTCTTAATTTTTGTATAATGTTACAGCTTCGTTGGTTCTGTAATTGAGAATGACCAAAAAGTGAGTTTTCCTGCAACAGCAGCGAAATTTAATGGGCCACGAAGGAAATGGAAATGTACATTTAATGAGGAATACTCCTCAGAACGTGCCGAAATAATTAATCGAGCAAAAACTCAACTGATTGTTTCAAATCAATTCCCGTATAAATTATTTCATGTCAAGGTTTTCGGAACTTTGTAAGTATTGTGGAACCACGTAATCATGTACCTTTCGAAAAAGTCATCTGGAAAAAGGTTTATAAAGCGTATAATCATGTGTATGAAACTCCAAAAAGACATATCTCGAAAATGCATAGTGTGTCTTTGGATACAGACAAATGCTCATTAAGGGTTCAAGATCCATATGTATGAGTAACAATACATTATATCGACAAAGATTTGAAAATTAGATGCTTTTCTCTAAGTATTAAACATTTAGATAAAAAGCCAAATGCGATTAATTTGGCAATTAATTTAGAGAAGGTAATAGAAGACTGGAATTTGGAAAAAATGTATGCTCGATCGTATATGACAATGCTGCTGTTTTCACAGCTGCAGTGAATTCGCTTGATGAATTTAGGCATAATATCTCTTGTTTTGATCACACCCTACAATTTTCTGTCAACAAAGGTCGTAGCTGGAAAAAAAGAATGAAGAGAATTTGTAAGAAGATTCACAGAATAGTAAAGTATTTTCATCACTCCAATGTTGCTACTGTTGCTCCAAGAAAAAAACAGGTGGAGTTAAAGTTGAAAATAAGGAAAATAATTCAAAGCTGCTCTGCCAGATGGAATTAACCCTTTATTACAGTCTGTCAAGTTAAAGCGTGGGTGGCTTTACTCGCAGTCGGTAAGGTGTATCGACATGATTTTGGTGTCAAAATATTAAGAAGAGCTCCCTC
>NC_046662.1:109894204-109896894 GCF_010883055.1 Belonocnema kinseyi | reverse complement strand
GAGGGAGCTCTTCTTAATATTTTGACACCAAAATCATGTCGATACACCTTACCGACTGCGAGTAAAGCCACCCACGCTTTAACTTGACAGACTGTATGTTAATAAGATTTTTTGAAAATCGAGTTCCCGTAACTGCAGTTATTTCGGATGGGCGGGTTACCAAAGAAGATCAGGCAAATAAATTTAAATTGATGAACGAAGACTGGAATTTGATTGAGAGTCTGGTGAAACTATTACATCCATTACAGATTGCAACGACCTTGTTTTCTTCTTAATCTGATGCTATAATGACGATAGTCCAGCCCGTAATAGAAGGTTTTTTAGATTATTATCTTAAAACTATTGCTGAAAACTGTAATCTCATCAAGCACTTCCAAAAAGGTAGTTTCGCAACAACTGATAGTACGATTTCGAATGCAATCTAACCCAAAAGAGAATCTTACGGCTGAACAAATTTCTTCCCTTCTCGATCCACAGCATGAGTCACTGTAGTCTGAACAGAAAAAAACCACAAGAACGAAAATTATTATTATTTTTTTATTATTTGTTTATTCAATTATTTGTTCTTTTCGACCTAAGGTCGATACAAATGAGTAGAAATACAATATACAAATATAAACCAAAAGTAATCATGTGCAACCAGACAAAGCAGCAGAATAAAAAGAAGTAACTTACAAAAATTGTAACTAACATTAGTATTATTGAGACAGAATAGACAGGATAAACAGCTTGCAAATGATAAAGGTCCTCTGATACTGACAGGTTACATATATACAGAGCCTAGCAGGGTCATAAGTAAATTTATATTCTCCAAAACGTATACAACTCCTGATAGAGCCCTGAAGTCTAACTTGAACAATAATAGAATTAAAATTATTTCCTGAAAAAAAGATCCTACTCCATCTTCACTCCATTGGAAATCGCACCACAAAAATTCTGATTTCCGGTCAGGTGCTTTTCCAATTAAGGTGTTAGAGTGATCCGAATAAGACCTCTTAATTCAAGAGACTAACGCTAATTTTTAGCTAAGTGCTAATGGTACAAGTAATAATTTAAAATGAATCTGTTATATCATCAGAGATGGTAGCCTTACCATCAGTAGATCAACATTTCAAACTATTAAGAAAGAAGAAATAAAATTTGTGGTTCGATTCCCAAAGGAGTGAAGATGGAATAGGATCTTTTCTTTAGGAAATAATTTTACATTGAAAATATTATTTTTCATCTAGTCTGATTAAGAAGTTAAGCGTTTTCCGTTATTGAAGATTTTTAACTTGATGTACATTGTGTAGATTTTCTGCCTTCATGGTTTGAAGGGTTGACCTACTGTCGGTAAGGTTACCATCTCTGATGATATAACAGATTCCTTTAAAATCCTAGAATTATATAGATAGGTAATCTAAGATGCAGATATGATTGAAAATTCGGATCGAGTTTAAGATGTGGGAAGCCTTGGAGACTATTTGAATAGAGGGATCTTCCATAGTAGGAACGTCTGAGATAATCAGAAAAGTTATCTAGAATAATCATCCATATTTTTAACGATCTTTTAGAATACCTATCATCTGGTATACTCACCAAGCTCGAGAACTATCTGAGCGCTGATTTAAATATATCATAAGTTAACTCTAATCTACCTGTTTCTAAGCGAAGGGCGAAATTCGGCATGTATGCTGGTGAGCCTAGTACTTTCTTAAAGAAAGAAAACTGTGATTTCTCAACTGAATCAAATTAACCTAATCCCCAGACTTCTATTTTCTAGAAAAAAACACTAAGCGTGATAATACCATAAAGGTTAATCTTAGTTTTCCAGAAATTAGATTCAGAAGCAAATAAAATTCTTGAAAGGCACGAAAAGGAGAGGACTAAGAATCTGAACTTGAAGCACCCCACAAGTTACTTTTACGAACGCTGACAGACCCTCGTGAATGAGAATAGACATGTTAGCGTTATTATCAAGACTTTTTACAATTTGTATAAGTTTAGTGGACATGCCTATCCTTAAAAGTTTGCTCAATAGGTCACAGTAATTGACTGAGTCAAAAGCCTTTTTGAAATTTATATAAAAAGCAAAGATTCGTCGATTTGTTATAGGCAAATGAATTTGAATTAAACAACGTAAGGTATAAATATGATCAATACAAATTCATAAAGACATGAAACTCGCCTAATTTTCTTGGAGAATGTTTACCTCGTTGACCCACACAGTCAATCTTGACAACAGGATCTGAGAGATCTTCGCAATACTATTTATTAGGGAAATCCCCCGGTAATTATAAGGGTCAGATTTTTCACCTTTTTTATGCAACATAAATGCATATATTTTGTCCCAGCTAGCAGAGAATCTTTCCTGAGCCCAGATCCCGTTGAAGAGGCGCTCTATGTACTCTACCCGATTTTGCGAAAGGTCTTTGACAAATTCATTGGGAATCCCATCCTCGCCCGGCACTTAATCGCATTTACATTTCAATAAAGAGAAAAAAGAAGGATTTTCCATACATGCATGCTAACATTGTGAGTCGAAGGGGACCGCAATCTAAATCTATTCAACGCTGCCAAAAAACCTTAGGATTATTACAAGCCACTGGTATATTCAGCAGTGCGTATTTGTATTGCCTCTTCTTGGACCTAGGCATTATTATTTAAGGCATTTATTTCGCCGATGGAGTGCACAGAGTTCTCAGAAATAT
>NC_046662.1:109872394-109894104 GCF_010883055.1 Belonocnema kinseyi | reverse complement strand
ATAAGGACAACGGCAGGATTTCGAATGCATCAACTTGCCATAAAGATAGGCTGAGCAAGACAGTACGCGTCCCGCATTCAGTGTGTGATCGACTATATCACATCCGGCAGGAATTTTACCGCCAAAAATCGAAAGTTCGCGCACGAACTCCGTAACCGTTATCACACACTTGACAAGTCAAAGCTGCTGACCATCAGGCAGCATATTGTTGAGAGAATACGGATACTATCTGACGCTAAGAGAAGTCTAGAGCGGAGAGAGAAGTGGATCAGAAAAAATCAACAGTTTCTCTCTGCCCCATCTCGACTCTTCCAAGACCCTCCAGTTACTGTCGCACACCCACCCAAACCAAAGGAGGTCGAAGTATTTTGGAGAGAAGTCTACGAAGTGCAGCATAGACTGGACGAAGACTCAGAAAATATAAATAGGTTCAAGGAGTTATGTGTTGCCCTCATCACACCTGATAAAGAATGCCCACTTATCACTACCGAGGAGGTGAAAAAAGTATTAAGAGGAATGGGGAACTATTCCGCACCGGGACCAGATTGTATTAAAACCTTCTAATGGAAGCAGTTTTCTTCAACCCATCAGCATTTGGCCCGTATTTTCACCTCATATTTGAAGTGGGAAGAGCAGATTCCAGAGTGGTTGGTGGAAAGGCTCACAATACTCCTGCCGAAAATAGGCAACTTAGCTGACCCGAAGAATTACACGCCAATAACTTGTCTGAAAACACTTTATAAGATATTCACAGCTATCCTAAATGATACGATTTTTCGGGCAATTGAACCTGAGTGGCAAGAAATTTATGAACAACGAGGCTCAAAGAAAGGCGTAGCCGGATGTCGGGAGAACCTGCTCATCGATAGACGTGTCTACAAAGATGCAGCATTCTACCAGCGTGACCTATCGATGGCCTGAATTGATTTTTGGAAAGCTTTCGATACGACCTCCCATAGACTTATCATATGTCTTTTGGAAATCTTAAAGGTTTATCCGCAAATAGTTAGGTGCATAGAGAGATTGATGCCGCTATGGAGAACCAGATTTACTATCTCATCTGGAAAAAATCGTGTGACAACTAACAAAGTCACCTTTCAGAGAGGTGTCTTTCAGAGCGACACCATGAGCCCACTCTTCTTTTGCCTTACATTATTGCCACTATCTCTAGCACTTCGCCATTCCGACGGGTACTTGTGCGGCAAACCTGCAGATCGAAAGTACAAGGTCACTCATGCATTTCACATGGACGATCTTAAGATCTATGCTAGAAATTAGAAAAATGCGCCAAAGTTTATTTGAAGCGAGGAAAGCTTAATGGCATCCTTAATGGTATCTGCAACGAACATGTTTTCCGTTCCGGTGGTACTCTATTCATTTAGAGTAGTTCCATGGACGAAGAACGAGCTCAGATCCCTTGTTATCGGGACAAGAAAGGTTATGCACATAAACAAAAGCATGCATCTTAAGTCTTCCGTTCCGCGACTTTAAATCTCACGCCGTTAAGGTGGTCGCGGAATATTGAGTCTTGAATGTCTTCACAACATGATTATTCTGGGTACAGCACATAGAGTTGCAAATGGAAGAGACCCTCTTCTTAAAATGGTCAGGAATCACGAAAAAGTGGGCAGAGGAGCGTTTCTGTACAAAGCAGCGGAGGAGGCTGCTGAAACACTCGAACTTGACTTGAGTATTAGGGGTGAGAAAAATGCATCAAATCTTATCTATCTCGAGTACTCACGCTTGAAAGCCCGGATTAAGAAAGCACAAGAGAAAAACTTTCGTGAACAGCTCCTCGATAAGAGGATGCACGGTATCTTCCACAAAAATCTGAAGGATTGGTCAATGTCTTGTGAGCGAACGATTGCTTTCCTTAAATCGTCCGAATTGAAGTCTGGTACGAAGGGTTTCATTTTTGCATGCCAAGACGGTGTCATTTCCACCTCAACATACTTCCGCGACATTTTGAGCCAAGAGGTTCCTGATGATAGCTGCAGGTCGTGCCATGCACACCCCGAGCATTTAGCTCACATACTATTCAGTTGTCTAACTCACGCGGGAACGACCTACATTCAAAGGCACAATGCGGCACTAAGAGTTTTTTATTACCATCTCTGTCACTCTTACGGCATTAACCTTAGTATCGCTCCTCTGAATGCTCCTAGGAAATCGAGTCAATTATCGAGAATGGGAAGTGCCGCATATACTGGAACTTTATAGTCTCGACAATTGTTTCTGTTGCTCACTCGAGGCCTAACATAGTTCTTCTTGACTTCGAGAAACTAACCATGTTGGTTATCGAGTTTTCAGCACCAGCTGACAAAAACATTATAACCAAGGAGAATGAAAAGAAAGAGAGGTATTGAGAACTTATAAGGGAGTTGCAACAATTGTACCCGGAATATTCTGTTACACTAATCGTCCTTATCATCGTCGCTCTTGGAGGTGTCAAGCTTTTACTTACTAATGGCCTAAAAAGCATTCCTGCGTGTCAAGAATATGCTAAAACACTTGCGGGAAAAATGCAGGAGGCGGTAGTCCTTGTGTCGCTCCGTGTTCTTAAGGTGCACGAGGCTTTTGCTGCATCGTCGTATTGATTCTTTTACAGATTGTAACCACCTATCTCACGGTCGTGAGACGTGGTTGTGGCTGAAATTTTACCGCGATTTCGCTGGAGGCGGGTGCAATTTTTCAGATTAGCATCCGCTCCCGGCATACACTCTAGCATACACTGCAACCCGTCTTGCATTTGTGTAATGCAAAAAAGTACTATATAGGCGATTTTAATTTGCTTTCCAAATCTCCCGCACTCGAGATCTTGCGCTGATTGGTCAAAGGCTTCGAGACTCAGAAGGCGTGCGCAAAATAAAGACATAAGCTAATTCCGAAAAAAGTTTATGTTCCCCAGGATTCATCGCGCATTTCAAATAAATAATTAGTTACGAATTAAAAAAAAATGTAACACATCATTAAAAAGTGAATATCTGCAGGTTCTACGTAATTAATTGGTGATAAAATTGGTAGTTTTACTTATTGAATTAAATATGGGAATCAAACGCTTTTGACTAACTGCAACGCAAATTGTAATCCATTTGATTATAAACATCGCAACGATGAATCTGAGATTCAAGTGATGAGAGGTAAAAAGCGGCGAATTAAAAAGATTTCGCAAAGAAAGGTTTAGAGAAAATTTCCCAAAGAAACCACGTCCCGAGAATTTTTCTGACCACATTCTAATATTGTGTTACATTGATTTTAATTCGTACCTTATTATTTATCTGGAGTGAGTGGTGAATCCTGGGGAATATTACCTTCTTTGATAATTAGGATGTACATCTTTTGCGCACTTCATCTGAGGCTCGAAGATTTTTGCCAATAAGCGCAAGATCTCGAGCGAGGTGGATTTAAAAACTGAATTAGAATCGCCTATTTACTACTTTGTTTAATTACACAGATGCACGACGGATAACAATGTATGCTGAAGTTATATCAATATAACGGTTGACGGTGTCCGTTAACCCCCCCCCCCATGTCCCAGATTAATTTTGATCCGATTGAGGTCAATGAGATTTCAAATGAAAGCTAAAGTTGTCTACTTTCGAATGCCGTTTGGCGTTTTTGATTCAGAAAAAAATAAATCCAATATGCCGGCCGAAACTCGGAAAAAACGCACTAACATGGATATTTTTCAGCCTCGTCCCAGAATAATTTTTACCCGATTGAGGTATGTGAGGTTTCAAATAAAAGCTAAGGTTGTATACTTCCGAATGCCACTTGGCATTTTTAAATTGGAGACCAAATAAATCCAATATGGCGGTCGGAACTCGGAAAATGCACTAACATGGACTTTTTCAGCCTTGTTTCAGAGTAGTTTTCATCCGATTAAGGTCCTTGAAATCTCAAATTAAAGCTACAGTTGTTTACTTTCGCAAGCCTTGTCTATATTTGACCACGTAAGAATAAAATAAAAAATCAAACTTTAATCTTGACCGCCGGGATGACGTCATACGGCGCATACATTTTTGTATAATATAAGTGTTCAATGATCACGAAAAGTTTCCTAAAAAACCTCCAAAACACGTCTTGGAAGCTTTTAAAGATGCTGATGACGAATCTGCTATTGGATTTTTCAAATACCCCCTGTCTTATGTTTCCAAAGAATTTCAACGATATATTGAATTTCCGAAATTTAAGGTGCTTTGGGAGTGTGTATCCACCTCTGGGAGATGAACTTTCCAAATCTAACTCCAGATTCGTAATCAGAGACTCCAAAACCCTGTGCGCTATGTTTTCACAGAATTTCATCGTATTGGTGAATTTCCAAAAATTGGGGTGAACATTGATGCACCCGGCAGCTTTCTTCATAAACAGAACAGTTAGAAGTACATAAAAAACAACATATATACTTTTCTTATTGAATAGTTCCTATTTTACTGAAAATTAGTGGAAACTTAAAAAATATTTAAATTGTTAATGATTATTTATGTTTTATATTTATTGAAGTATTTACGATTTTATATTTCATTTGAGATTTTTGTTTGTTTATTCATTTTTATTATAAAAGCGAAAACAAAAAACAATCTATTTGTTCCAAAAACTAAAATTCGAGTTTTTCCCGTTCAGTCCCTTTGATCGCGGGCAATCATATATTTATTTCTACAAATACACTAATATATTTACCTTTTCTATTGAACTAATGTAATTATAATAACAAGGAAGTGTTTCGGGTTTCAATACTGTGCAAAACTACGAATGTTGCCAACTCTTGAAGCTATCAAAGAAGTTTGACCTGACAATATAAAAGGCTTAGCAGAATGACGTAACAATTAAAATCTAGATTCAGCTCTAAAAGTCGACCTTGAGCATGAAAAGAGACATCAGTTCTGCTGTCCCAACTAAGAACATGGTAAGTCGCATTTGCCATAAGGGTCAGCCTAGCGTTTTACACGGATTACACAGAGTTAGCGTTTCACACAGAGTTAACCAATTTTTTTGTGGAACGTGATGTCAGGGAAATTTAACCGCCGAGGATCCGAATCGGCACCCTTACTCTCTTCTAACACTTTCCCCGGTCCCCTGGAATTTATGACGACAATAACGACGACATAGTGTGCAGTTTTTTCATATTTTCAGATTTCGAACCAAAAATTTAAAGCTTTTCAGGAATTGTGCAAGGCTTCAAAAGAGTATAAACATTTTTGATGAATCTCAGTGTAATTTAAAAATGTTTCTTTCTTATTTAGAAGAATTATTCTAAGAAAACGTTTAAAAAGATTTATAAACATTTCCAAAATTGGAAAAGAGATTGTGGAAGGTTTTAAGGAGATTATTTTTAATTTTTCAGGATTTTCATAATTTTAAAAGATATTTCGAACTTCTGGAAACATTTCACACATACTTTAAATTCCGAAAAAATGTATAAGAATTAATCTAACTTATAATGTGAAAAGAGTTTAGAGTAAAAAAATTATTCCTTCAGTTTTTCATGTGTCTGCTTTACAATTAGTTAAATTCATATCATTTTGTAAATTTCTAAATTTATTGATTGATTCTTCAATTCAGAGTACTGAAAATGATAACGTGATTTTATATTTCTGGAACTGGTTCTAAATCTGTGAACTGAACAGTGTACAATAGTTAAAAATTCTAAATGCAGGTTAACTGCATTTAATTTAAAATTATTATATGAAAAGTATTATTACTTTTTATTTTATACATGTAAATTAGTTAAGCATTTGAATACAAACTTTTGAGATTTTCTTACTTCAAATGGAAAATTATACATACAGGTCCAATTAATATATTTAAAGCCCGAAGTGCATAAAAATTTATTGATAAATGCAAGTATTTAAACATTGCTATAATAGAATGGTACAATGTACCATTTAAATTATTGTGAATTAACATGGGGAAATTTTAATTTTTCAAAACATTGAACTCATGATCCAGGGTTTCAATGAAACGTGCCCAACTTTCTAGAGATTGAAGAGGAGTGTCTACGAAATAAAACCGTACTAATAACTTTTATTTCCAATCCACCCTGACCCTACCTGCAGCGCACAGTGGACTGGATCAGGAATTTACTAAGCAAAATCACCTACAGCCTACAATTCTTAACCGATTTTCAAGTTTCTTTAATAGAAATAATCAGCAATAGTTGCGCAAGAGCATTTCGTCGCTTAAGAAGCAACACCGCCTAACCCACTTTTCCTGACAGTGGGTTAGCCGGTGTTGCTTCTTAAGCGACGATTTATGGATTAGATTTTTGAATTTTTATTATTTTCTGTTTATTAAATTAGCAAACAAAGAGAGAAAATAAGTCATTTTTCACTTATTATTTTTTATCTGTAAATAAATAATTCAATTAATTTCGTTCTGTATAATTGTAAGTTGCATTTGCTTGCATGATACTTGAAAATGACAATTTGTTTTCTGCTATAATTTGCTTAATTTATAACCAGATTATATAAACAAATGCATAGTTAGGTCATTTATGTGCAGAAAATAATCGTTTTTCTTTCTGATCGCCTTCAGTTTGTATTAGTGGTAATTATTAGTGATGCAGATATGTCATGCGACATTATTTGTTTATTTTATAAACAAATGCAAAGTTTGTCCATTTATAGACAGAAATTATTCGTTTTCGTTACCAACCGTCCTTAAAATATAGAAATGGTGATGTTTGAAGATAAAAAATGGTCATTCGATATTATTTGTTTATTTTATAAACAAATTATATGAACAAATGCATATTTTGGACATTTATGGTCAGAAAGCCATTTTTTCTTTCTTGTCGCCTTCAAATTGTATTATTGGAGATTTTCAGTTATACAGGCTTGTAAATCGATCATTTTTGTTTATTTTGTAAACAAATTTGATAAACAAATGCATAGTTTGGCCATTTATAGAAAGAAAGTATCGTTTTTTCTTCCCGATCATCTTTAAAATATATAAGTGGTCATGTTTAGTGATTAAAACTTGTGCTTCGATATTATTTGTTAATTTCATAAACAAATTATAGAAACAAATGCATTGTTTGGACATTTATGGGTAGAACTTCATCGGTTTTCTCTCTTATCGCCGTCAAACTATATCAGTGGTAATGCCATAATAAAAATCCAAAGATCTAATCCATACACGCTCTTGCGCAACTATCGCTGATTATTTCTATTAAAGAAAATTAAAAATCGGTTAAGAATTGTAGGCTGTAGGTGATTTTGAATAGTAAATTCCTGATCCACCCCACTGTGCCAGTGCCCCCCCCCCAAAGATGACCCAAAAATAAAAAACTACATTTGTACGTATTATTGTTTCTTTTTAGCAATTTCCGCCATCTTTTTCATACAAATTTATTTTATTATTTGAACAATTATTTATTTTAAAAAACGACTATTTATTGTTAATTTTCAAAATTTCTAAAAATGAAGCCATTGATGTACACTTTTTCAAATTGGTATGATATGCTACTTTTGGTTGAATAATTACATAATTTTGATACATTTCTTCTAATGTTTACCAAATTTCTATTTGTTTAAACATCTTTTTTATCCAAGCAATTATTTTTTGATAACTGAAAAATGAAATAATATAGAACACATAAATTAATTAAAACAAATTATATTTGTTTAAATAATTACAAATTGGTGAATATATTATTTCTATGCACTATACAGTCAGAAACATAATTGAATGTGTTCTATTTTATTTTATTTTTTTAGTTAAAAAAAACTGCTTGAGAAAATAAATTTTGTTTAAACAAATATCAATTTATGAAAAATTAAAAGAAATTTATCAAAATTATGTAACTATGAAGGAAAACGTACCATAGCATACTAATTTAAAAAGAAAAGTGATGTATTTAGCTGAATTTTTAGAAATTTGAAAAATAGACAATAATTAATTATTTAAATGATTACATAATGTTTCTCGATGAATTTACTACTGCAAAAAATGACAAAAAATAATATTTAAATCAGCAAATAGATTATTTTTGACATTTTTTAGGAATAAATGATTGTTTAAATAATTTACATTTGTCTGAACTATTAAAAATTCTTTAAAAGGTCATAGCAAATATTCAAATTGTCCATCAGTAATTATTTGTATGAAAAAGATGACGGAAATTGCGAAAGAGTAACAATAATACGTAAAAACGTAGTTTTCTGATTTTTGGGTTATATATGGGGAGCTGCGAGGAGGGAAAGGGTAAGTTGAAAATAAAACTTACTAGTATGTTATATTTTAAAGTTACTCTTCTGCAATCCCTAAAAAGTTTGGCACGGTTGGATGAAAACCTGGAGTAAGAATTCAATTTTTCAAAAATTCAAAATTTGCCCATGTTCATTAAATGGGATTCTGAAGTACCCGGTGGCACGTGTTAATGTTCGAATTTCTGAACTATAAATTTTCTATATTGAGAATTTAAAATAACTAATTTTACTTTATAGTAAAATGTACTTCTTAATATTGCTAAGCATTATTGATAGAAGAAAATTTTGAAATTGTTACATTTTCAAAGAGATAAGGAAAATTAAATTATGAAAAAAACTTTTTCTGAAGAATCGGAGAAAGTTAAAGTTTCTGAATAGTTATTCAAGACTTTGCGATTCAATTTTTTACAAGATTTTCGGAAAATTTCAGAGTGCAAAATTTAAAACTTTAAAGCTACGATTTTAATTATTCGACTTAAACAACGTTTGTCTAGTGAATAGAAGTGTTTAATTTTCATTAATAAAAATTGAAAAAATAGAATAAATGAATACATTGAAAGGATCTTCAAAAAATGTTTTGTCTTCTCACATTAAAAAGTGCTCAATTTAAAAGAAATTTTTAATCGTTACTTTTTTGATGTTTCAGACGAAAATTCTGATTAAAATGATATAATCAAAAACATTTACGAATGCGTTGGTTCACTCTCCAATAGAAAAGCATTAAAAATTATGGCTTGGTTTTATTATTTGTGACCAGAAATCTTTCTAATGTTGATTGTGTGCAAGTTTAAAACTGAACTCTTTGCAGTTTAACGGCATTCAATTAAAAATTGTTTGTTTTATTGAAAAGCGTTTAAACCTTTTATGTAATCCATTTCATTATGCTAAAAGATATCAATTAGCAAGGAGCGTAAATAATTTGTATAAGGAGGAAAAAACAGAGCTATCCAAAGAATAATTCCTATTTGAAAGTGTATAAAAACCCTTGTAAACAGTGGAAACATACAAACATATTTTGCAGCTTTCAAGTAGTTGTAAACTTTTTGATACGAATTGGCGAATTTATATATGTGCGTAGTTCAATTTTATCTGTAACAATTGAGGATATCTGCCTTAAGGCCATGTGATGAGTATAACAGCTGATCAAGTCAGCCCTCAGATCAATATTTCTTCACCCATATTGAAACATAAAAGTTTAAATAACGCGGTATTTTTTTCGGGAAATGTTAATAAATATTGAAGGGTCGTGTGTGGCCTTGCAAAGAGTTGAAGGAAGAAAAAAGTTTATTTATGCAAATAATGATTATCGACGGATAAAATTAGGTTTTACAGCAGAAGTTTGACCTTTAGCTTTCTCTGACGGTAATCATGCAATCTGTTTGACCCACAGACTCCTAGAAGTTCGAAGTCATCTACTCGCTGCGCTAGTGCTGCTTTGAAACAGCTGATACCAGACTGATACGTATGTCAGACCAAATACGTTTATTTGCATTTCAAGTGCAAACATTAGTTTATGTATTACTTATGCATAATGTTCGTGAGTGATTTTTGTTGTTTTGCCCCAATTTGAAAATATAAACCTAAAAACTAGCCAATTGACAACATTACAAATTGCTTGCAGGGTTTGACGACAGCATGGTCGTTATTTCTCCAAAATAGTAATTGAAAAAAAAACTTTTTCACTATTCTAATTGTTTAGGACCATAGACACATTCTTGCATGCCTTCTATTTATCGTCCCAAATTTTTAACACGATATCTCGTTCCGTGTGGACGTGAGTTGGGAAAGAAAACTTCCACTGGTATTTTCATTAAAAAAATTTTTTTCTCAAAATTTCCACCGGAACAAAGCAGAGACATGGACTTTATTACCTCCTCTTTCATTTCCCAAACTTTCAGAGCGATAACTCATTTCGTTTAGATGTAAGTTGGGAAAGAAATATCGAAGACCAGGTTTGGTCACATGGCCTTAAATTAAATCAAAAGAAGGATTGTTAATGAGGAAAGCTGTGGTTTTATATTGTAATAGACTTTGTTTATTAGAATATATTTTTAACCCCCACACATGTCGATAGAATGCTAATAGAGGGTGCGATAGGGCTGTTAAATTACCCTATAGCTCTTCTATATTAATAATTCCCAAAAAATGGAGACACTAGAAAGAGAAAATGCAGGGTAGCAATTTGTTTTTGGTTGCTAAATAAGAGAACCATTAGGGATGCTTATCCTTTCATAAATATTACCGAAATGTTTTATAATTGGTGAAAAGCAAAATATTTCACATATTTTGATCTAGCTAGCAGATTTCACCACCTCAAATTCAATTCTGTTTATATACCTGAAACTGCAATTTTATCTATAAACTGACATTATGTATATATATGAATACCCATGGCATTAAAGAACCCTGCCAAAACTTTCCAACGATTTATGGATCAAGTACTTTTAGGCATGCAAGGTTTTCGATCATTGTTCTATCTTGCCGACACAGTAGTTTATGCAGAAACATTAGAAGAACTCGGAAGGAAGGAAAAACGCGTTCTTACAGGTTGAAATAAGCAAATCTTCCAAAGAAATCAGAGAAGAGCAAATTCTTATTTTAAAAAATTGCTTATCTAGTTCATATATTTAGCAGTGAAGGAGTGAAACCTGATCCTAAGAAAATTGCGGCTCTGCACAAATTTCCTTGATCCAAAATTCCTAGAAATTTAAACAATTTTTAGAATCTTCTGGATATTATAGAAGATTGATCAAAAATTTCGCAGAAAAAGCGAAGCCCTTAACCAATCTCCTAAAGAAAGAAGCATTGTTTATTTGGGGCCTAACAGAAGAAGAAAGCTTTATCAAATGCAGACAGGCATCATAGAAAAGTTCTATTTTGCAATATGCTGATTTTATAAAACCATTAAACATGACTTCTGATGTTTAAGGCTACGCAGTTAATGTTTTATCAAGCCAAAAAAATAGATAGATCTTCTTATATCCTACTTTTCTCATATATTATGGTGCTGAATACAATTATACAACTAAGGAAAAAGAATTTTTTCGGAGTTTCGTATGCAGTTCACCAATAAAGACAAAGGAGAGAAAAAAAGAAGGAACTTTCGAAGAGCTAGCCATCGAATACGATTTCGCTAAACATATTTTCAGCTTATATCGGTCTGAAGGACACTCTCAATAAAGCTTATTGGATTTCAAATATGTAATTTGTCGAGATAACAAAACAAAGATGTAAATCAAGTCATATAAATGGAAAAATGACTGCAAATATCGTTTTTTAAGAAGACACATGATGAAGGCCTGTGGCGAAAGTGTAAAAAGAAATAGCGAATTCCCGAGCGACATGAAATTTTTAAGGAAGAATGTCGGGCCTCTTGAAAAAAGTAAGAATAAAGGAATGACAATTGATTACATTTAACCCAATGAATTGTTTCACTAAACCTAGTAGTCGGCGCTTATATTACAAAGCTGAACTTAAAAATAATTATTATAATAATTTTATTTGAAGCATTAAGTTATAAAAAGCTTATGAAATATTTCCAGTTAGTTCTAAAATAGATGACCTTCGTATTATTATAAAATGATAATATAAAAATCGGAGAAATAAACATGCAACAAAACAAAAAAAGGAAGTATTGGAATATGGAGTTTTTTTCTTATCTTTCCTTTTGATAACATAATTATAAAACAGTAATTAAAAAATGTATAAGAAAAACAAAAGAAAAGTAAGAGGAATTGGAGGTTGCCTTTCTTCTTTCGACTTTCTCCATAAAGAAATCTAAAGCTTATATAAACTAATCATTGTAAATTTTATGATCATAATATTCAATATACAGATGGGGTGGATCAATTCTACTTCAAGGTTTACAAATTAGAAATCGATTTTATTCCGCCTACTTCCAATCACCCCAATCCACAGCCATCAGAATTAGAGAATCATTTACAATTGAACTACTGTTATTTTTGTGAGTGGGGGGGGGGGTGGTATTGACATGATGTTCTTAGGTATACCTTCTACGATGCCTGTGATTGGCCAGAGCGCCCCACCGTGGGGACTGGTCGAACTTGATTGGCCAATCAAGTCTTTTTTTAAAATCCGGGAGAACGGAAAGCGAAATCGGATTGGTATTATATCCATTGTCCCTATTGATGTTATTAGGGTGTTTTAAGATTTCGATTTCTTCTCTATGTTTTCTTGGAAATTTGTTGTGTTTTTGCAATTACTGTTGTTTCATCAAATAAAATGTTATGTCCTGTTTCGATATGATGTTCAGCTAGTGCTGATTGCGTGAAATGTTTTAGCCTGACTTTACTTTCATGTGCCTTCATACGTTGGCTCACCACTCTCCCGGTTTCTCCAATATAGACTTTGCCACAAGAACAAAGGATTTTATATACTCCTGGATCACTGAAGGGTGCCTTTTTATCTTTAGGGTTATTTAGTAGTTTTCCTATTTTCGCAGGTAGTTTATATATGGTTCGGATGTTGTGTTTGTTGAAAATTCTTCCTATTTTCTCTGTTTCACTTTGGATGTACGGTAGGGTGGTGGTCATTTCTCTCTCTTTCTTTCGTAGGTTATGTTGAGTTGATTTTTTGAGTGTGTTTTCTTATTGCTTTATCAATTTTTTTGTTTGTGTAATCGTTCTGTATTAGGATTTGTTTAACGTTTTGTAATTCCTTTTGTAAGTTATCTTTGTCTGTTATGGAGACAGCTCTGTATACAAGGGAGTTGATGACCGATTGTTTTTGAGATGGGTGATGGTAGGAGGAGGCATGTTAGTATCTGTTTGTATGCGTGGGTTTTCTGTAAACTTCATGTCCTAATGTGTTATCAGATTTTTTATAAACTAATACGTCCAAGTTTGGCTTGGTTAAAGATTTTAGTTTCTAGATGTTCCATAAAGACATTGGCTATTACAGGTGAGATTGGGGATCCCATTGCTGCCCCTGAGGTTTGTTCGTAGAATTTGTTATTGAACGAGAAGTAAGTATTATTGAGACATTGTTCTATCAAAGGTACAAGCTCGAAAGGGAAGTTTGTAAAAGATTTAATAATATTAATTGTATCCGAGATTGGTACTTTCGTAAAAAGATATACTATGTCGAAACTCACTATGATGTCCAGTTCGACCAGTCCCCACGGTGGGGCGCTCTGGCTAATCACAGGCATCGTAGAAGGTATACCTAAGAACATCATGACCTGATACCTCAGTTTCAGGTCAGCCCTGAAGATGTGAACTGCAATGTTCACGAAACGTCGGCAAACAATTCGTAGTTTTTTACACGAGTGAAACCCGAAATATCTCTTTTTATCAAAATGAATCATCGTGAAAGCATAAAATCTATTATCAAGGAACTCTACGAGGAGAGTATTCCGACTAAAACCAACACCTTCAGTAAGCTCAGGACTTCTCAAGGTAAGCTACTAACATCCTTAGCTTTTTTTAAACGGTGCAGAGAAAACAAAATAGTCCCAAAATTCTTACAACTGAAAAATAATTTGGGAACATCTAAATCCAAATCGATTCTGCATAATACAAGTTTGCTTCTCCTTAAAGAAAGAATACAGCATACTAAATTTATTTTGTACACTTACTCTAAAAAACTATTAAAACTTCACCTTTTCCTATCAAATACCCTCAGGTTTGACATTTGGTCCACATTGGACCGCATATCGTTTGACCAATCCCAACGGATTAAAGAGCTTTCCACCCAAAAACAAAAAACAAAATTTGACAAATTATTTACAGTAAAGTAAACTAAATTAACAAATACAGTAAAAACATATCTGACCACCCTCTCAACAATGAAATGATTTCAGCCTTATCTAAAGGACTTAATTTTGCTGCTGCTTCATCAAAAATACCAAAAGAAGAAATAATCAGCAATTTTGAATCCACAATATATACCCTTTCACCCGAAAAAGCAAATGACATACGACGTAGGACGGCCAACATTTTACGCCAAGCTCAAGTTCTATCCTCAAACTTAACAAAACAGGAAAAAACCGCAATTAAAGAACTCAACCAAAATAAAGATATTTTAATATTACCCGCAGACAAAGGCAACACAACGGTAATAATGAACAAAGAAGACTATAACAATAAAATCATGGACCTTCTACCTGACGATACATACAAAAAACTTAAAAAGGACCCCAAAAACAATAGTCAGTAAAACAAAGACTCTAAACTTGACAGCCCAAAAATATCTAACTTAATATCTACTAATCCCATCTCTCCAAAACTTTACGGGCTCCCAAAAATCCACAAAGAAAACATTCCACTCAGACCGATCGTCAGCGCAATAAACTCACCAACTTACAACCTAGCACGTTTCCTCGCTGCAAAACTAAATCCTTTTACAGGAAACTCCATCACTCATGTCCAAAACTCATTTGCCTTTATTAAAAAGAAAGAACAGATTCACATTCAACCCCAAGACATCATAGTGAGTTTCGACATAGTATCTCTTTTTACGAAAGTACCAATCTCGGATACAATTAATATTATTAAATCTTTTACAAACTTCCCTTCCGAGCTTGTACCTTTGGTAGAACAATGTTTAAATAATACTTACTTCTCGTTCAATAACAAATTCTACGAACAAACCTCAGGGGCAGCAATGGGATCCACAATCTCACCTGTAATAGCCAATGTCTTTATGGAACATTTAGAAACTAAAATCAGATACGCCTTTTTTCATTTTCACGGCAGAGCAGTAATAATGACAAAGAAAGGCAGCCCCTGCCCATTGAAAATACTCGTAAATCATAATGCAGCCATGCTTTGAACTATTTAGTACCGCATGTGCGCATCCCAGTAACCAATATCCGGGTAGCATAGAAAAATAACTTTCACTTTTTATTGAGAACAGTGAACAAATTTTATAAACGGAGGAGACAAAAGCCTACATTTTATGTACATAATTATGCATTTCATTAGTTAACGGAAAAGTTTAATTTGATAAGTAGAATTAATTTACCTGTAACAAATAAAGATTCACTTAAATAAAATAAACATTTCGTTAAATAAAATGTCATTTATTTCCATGAGATAATTAAATTAATGTGCGCCTGAATAGCCACTGATTCTAAAGTAACAAGAAGGAAACTACAAATTAATGTTTCTTGTAGTTAGGCTTATCACATGCACCATCGCATCCATCACAGAAAGCCTTGATACTGCATACCAATGGAATAAACTGTAAGCGTCAGACTTGACGTTACCATGGAATCTCTCGAGTTAGTATTCAAGCGTGGTTATAGATGAGTCGAAATTACATTTTGTAACCTCTGGCGGACCGAAGCAGCCGAATGGAGCCTCTAAAAAGTACCCGTAAAGACCCCATTGGGTCCCTATTCGGTTCCTTTTTAAAAAAACTAAAAAAAACAGCAAGTTCAACTTTTAGAATGTTGAAATTCGGATTCTACGTTAAATTTTCTATTGAAAACTCATGGAGCAATCGCAATACTTTTTTTGCAGCGTTAAAAATGTAAAAACTGCAATGAACTTCTGCTGAAGGTGACTTCAAGCGCATCCATTATAGCTCAAGTAGTATGTTGCGCGCGAAGTTTAAAAATATACTTCCCTCTAACTTGCATCGCAGCGTTGTTGCCTGGGGTTTCCACTGCGTGGCGCTAGCACCCAGACAAAAATCTTAAAGATACCGACGGAACGCTTATTAACTACTACTAAAAGAAGATGCATTTGAAGGCGCCTTTGGCCGATGTAAATGACAGATATTTTATTTTTTTAAGTTTTTAACGCTGCAGACAAAATATTGCGATTATTCCAAGAGTTTCTAATGCAAATTTTAACGTAGAATCCAAATTTCAACCATTTCAAAGTTGATTTTGCTGTTCTTTTTAGTTTTTTAAAAAGGAACCGAATGAGGACCCAATGGGGTCTTTACGGGTACTTTGTAGAGGCTCCGTTCGGTTCCTTCGGTCCGCCAGGGAACTGCTGGGGGCAGAAGAACTGAGAGAAAGGCTTCCTCTTGTCATTCCTGAGTGCTGAACATTGTTCGTTTCTATTAAACGTATGCAAGTGTCAGTTTAAGTTACGAAATATATATCAATTTACGCAATTAAGTTGTGAGCACAGAATAATTTTATAATATTGCTGTAGGTCATCTTTGAATTCTAATTGGCAGAATAACCTACCAATTTTTTATTTACAATTACAATTCAAATCTGGCCTACAGCAATGTTATAAAATTATTCTGTACTTAAAACTTAATTGCGTCACTTGATATATGTTACGTAACTTTAAACTGACCCTTGTACACTTTTTAAAAGAAACAAATAATGTTCAGAAATATGTATATCATTAACAATAAACAAAACGATAAATAAAATTGATTTTGAGGTTACTATGTGACGTCATAGATTAATATGATTCTCCGGCACAACTGAAGATGGCTTTGTTGGCGCACTAAATATGTGGCCAGAAAAATACATGGGAGTCGGAGTAGTGTGATTTCTTAAATACAAGCAGGGACTAAGAGCGAAGCGCCACTCGCTCTTTTCTCTAGACAAAGAGGAGAAGAAAGCAGGTCAGAGTCTTCTCTCTGCGGTCTTTGAATAGAGTGAGTTATAGACTACAAGTCCATGGTGAAAAATGATGTGGTAAAATGACTCAGAAAGTCTTGTGTTTAGACGGATGCTCCTATATCACAAATTAACTTTAAGCACTATGCCGTCAGTTTTTATCGGTATAGGTGTGCACAGGCGAAAATTGAATTTTACACGAAGTGGTGAATTTCGGCAATTTAGTTTTGTACGGTTTTCTTCGCAGTCATAGATCCTTGAAACAAAACTGACAAAAAACCTAGTGCCGTACAAAAGTAGCGGTTCCGGAAGTTGAGAAAATTTTTTAATTCTCCCACAATTTTTAAAGCTTTACGGGTAATTTATTACTGTACGGCATTTGAGTTAATAATTACTGTACGGCATTAACATATTTTGTATTGCAATATTTGATAATAAATTAAAATAACAATGGGGTTCATTTGAGTTGGAAAATAATGCATATTATATCCAAAAAGGGAAAACCATTATTGTCAGCGTTCAAGCTTTTGTGCGACTTTTCAGTTAAATAAATAAATTTGAAATATGATTATAATTTTCATAGAAAAGATATACATAGAAGTTTATGGAAGTTTATCCAACATGTTTACTGAACTCACTGAAGAAATAAATGAAGTGCGCCAGCGTACGAATTCATCACGTTACACATGTTAGATATGCTCGATCGTGGCAGTGCCGTATTCACCTGCGTTACGGCCTCCCCTGTAAAACAAAGTTAAAGGCAAATTGAATTTAAAAATATAAAAGTATTTGAATAAACAAGCTATTGTTTGCATTAGCATTTCTCATTAATTACATCATTTTTAAGGAGGATTGTTTGGTAAAGCAAAGTATATAGAACTGAACTTTTATTGTTTTTACATTCAAAATACATTTCTACAAATGTTAACTTTCATAGATGTACGGCATTTACCTTTTATTGGTGATAGTTTAAAGTACAGACAAACTATCTCAATGCCGTACAAAATAATTTCACCTTAAAGTCGCTTTTTTAGGGTAAGTTATTTGCCCCAGAGACCCATATGTTCCTTAAAAAATGTACAGCATGTCGAAAAATGTCATCTATTTCTCAAATACTTTCAAAGTAACTTGACTTTTTGTTGCTTTAAACGACCAACCCCTATACTTTTATGGGTAAGAGTTACAACCCTTGATTTCTCAACCTCTGAAATTGCAAATACGTATGGCGTTGCTAAATAAAACTGCATACGTATACAAAGCGAATTACACAAATGCCGTGCAGTAATAAATTACCCGTATTGTTTCAAAAATTGTGGGAGAATTAAGAAATTTTTTTAACCTACAGTACCACTACTTTTGTACGGCACTAGGTTTTTTGTCATTTTTGTTTAAAGGATCTATCACTGGGAAGAAAGCCGTACAAAACGAAATTGCCTTAACTCACCACTCACACGTGTAAAACTCAATTTTCGCCTGTTCTCATCTGTACCGCTAAAAACTGACGGCATAGTGCTTAAAGTTGCTTTTTGATATAGGAGCATCCATCTAAACATAAGTCTTGTCAGTCTTGCTGGGTCATTTGACCACCCCATCTTTTACCATGGGCTTGTAGTCTATTAACTTTGTGTCGTGAATGTCGTTGTGGGGAAAAGAGGAATTATCTTGGTGGGTCTCCTATCGGAACGTTTGAGGAATTTGTGAACAGCTGTAATGCTCGACTCTGCTTGCGCAAAGAAAAGGGAAAATGGGTGAACGTTGAGGCCTTGCAATGCGCAATGTCAACTCTCAGGACTTAACGTCGCAATGCTTAAATAAGAGAAAGACATAAAGAAATATCGCTATTTATTTAATTTTTTATTGTACTGACGTGAAATAATGAAGAATGTCCAACATTAAAAAAAAATCATTAACTTTCTACCATATGCTTTAATTTTTACATAATATATGCTTTACTTCTGAAGAAACACTTCAACTTTCTACCAAATTAGTTTACTTTTAAACGAAAAATATGAATTACAAACAAGAAAGTTAATTTTCATTTCAACAGTTAAATTTTAGACTAAAACAACCTATTTTCCACACAAAAATAGAATAGGTCAATTTTCTCTTCCAGACTTAATTTTCATCTGATAAACACTAATTTTACAACAAAACAGTTACATTTTAAATCAAAATGTTGATTCTAAAAGTATTACAAATAATGGCTAATTGCGCACTTAAACTATGAACGAATTGGTTGTACTTTCAACGAAGAAGATTTGTTTTCTAGAAAACAGATATTCACAAAACAATACATCAGCTTTCTAAAGAAATGAGTTTAATTTTTTATGTACCTTAGTTACGAAGGTTCATATGAACGGAATTAAATGAATAATACTAACATTTTTTGTTGCTTAAATCAATTAGAAGCGCAAAAAATTATATTCTGTATACAAGAATTGTTAAATAAAAATTTTTTAAAAGAGTTACCTACCCTTACACAGCACCATTATTCAGACCTGCCTAATGAAAGTTTGATTGTCGATAATCAAAAAAAATAAAAACGTCGGAAATCCTTTTTCCTTTCCCCACAAATAATGGAATAGGTGAAAATGCTTAGCAAGATCCCTAAAACCCAACCTTACTGTATACAAACCTAAAATGTCAAAAATGACAAGTTTGATTGTTAATATTTGAAAATGAAAAAAACGTCAAAATTTCTTTTTTTACACCACAAATGGTGAAGTTGGTGCATATGTTTGGCAAGAAACCCAAAAATCCACCCTTACTATATCCACAAATAAAATGTTCAAAATGACAAGTTTAATTGCCTATATTTGCAAATCTGAAATCGTTAAAACTTCTCTTCTTTTATCCCACGAATGATGGAGTTCGTGAAAAGGTTTGGCAAGAACTCTAAAAAACCACCCTTACTATATCCACACCTAAAACGTTTAAAATGACAAGTTTCATTGTTAATATTTACAAATAAAAAAACTTCAAAAATCCTCTTCTTTTATACCGAAACTGATGGAGTCGGTCAGTATGTTTGGCAAGACCTTCAAAAATTCACCCTTATTACACCCACACCTAAAATGTTTGCAAAGGTGGTTTATTCCACCTCGAAATGGCAGATCGTTATTTCCCCCTGAAGTCGCCTAAAATGCAAAATATTCAGCGAAAGAACTTCATTATATATAATCGCTCAGTATCACATTTAGAGTAGTATGGCCCGGCACTTTAAATATATAAGAGCAAGAAGACTACACAAGCTAATTACCTGAACAAGGTAATACTCGGGAAAATCTCAGGAAATTGAGTTAAGTGTAAAATATACTCATCATACCATTTTTGGTTGAAAAATGACATTTTAAATTGAAAATTAAATCTCTTATATTTGATAATTCAATTGGCGTTTTAAAAAATGTTCTTTTTTGGTAAAAAATTAAACCTTTTGGTTAAAAATTGACATTTTTTCGTTAAAGATTTAATTATTCGGTAACAAATTCATTTTTTGGCATAAAATTCAGTTTCTTTTTTATTCCACTTTTTTTATTCATTTTTTTACTGAAAACTAAATTACTCACTGTTTGGTTGATAATTAAGTTTTTTAATGAAACTTCATCTTTTTTTGTTAAAATTAATCTTTCTGATTGAAAATTCAACTATTTTTTAAATTTCTTTTTCTTTTTTTAAATTAATTTCTTTAACAGTAAGATGTACTTCTACCATTTCTGTTTAAATTGATATTTTTTAGCTGAAAAATAAATTTTATGTTTGAAGTTTTATGGATTCTGTTAAATATTCGTCATTTTTGTTAGAAAACTAATAATCTTAGTTAAAAATTTATCTTTTTCATTGAGGATGTAATTATCTGGTAAAAATTCCTCTTTAGTTAATTGAAAAATCATTTATTTGATAAAATTCGATTATATTGTTTTTGATATAATATTGATTTTTTAAATAAAATTATTCTTTTTTGATGGAAAATTCAATCTTTCGTTTCTAAAATTGTCTTTTCAATTGAGGATACGATTAATTTTTCAGCACATTCCTTTTTAGCTTGTCAAAAATGTATTTATGTAAGAAAAAATTCGATTATACAATTTTTGGTAGAGAATTAGTATTAGAAATTGAAAATAATACTTTTTTAGTTGAAAATTCAACCATTTGCTCGAAAATTCACGTGTTTCGATGAAAATTCGTGTTTTTTGTCGGAAATTATTCTTATTGGTTGAAAATTCCTTTTTTTTGTTACACATTAAATTCTTTAACTGAAAATGTAACTATCCTATTTTCGGTTGAAAATTAACATTTTTAATTAAAAATTTAATTATTTGTTTGAAGCATCGTCTCTTTTTGTACAAAATCAATCTTTTCGGTTGAAAATTCATCTATTTGATTGAAAGTTCAACTATTGTATTTTTGGTTATAAGTTAATGTTTTAGTTATTATTTTCTGTTAATATAAACACTAACATTAGGCAATATTCATGTAAAGCATGGAATTTGATTTAAAATTCCATTTGTGATATAACGAAACGGGTTAATATAACGAATATTAAGGTAGTAAGCAAAAAAAACGCTTTTTTGTGATTACTTTTTAAAGTGGGATTTTAATTTTTAGCAGTTATTTGTGACATAAATGTGGTGTAAGTTTCGTGACAATATTTTAATTTAGTACATTATGTCTTCTTTTGTTTTGAAAAATGACACATTTTTTATGTAAAAAAAATGTTCAAACATCCGCCATTTTTTTTAGAAATTTGGATAAAAGTCGCACGATAAATACACAGGAATATTGTATTTTAACTAACCTCTTTGTATTCTTTGATTAAGATAATCCAGTCATGAGAAGTATGGTTCATTGTACGAGGGTAGTTCAATAAGTCCTTAGAATGACCAACAGATGGCGCGCGAATCGCTCCAAATCATCTGTTTTCAGTCAGCACCACTCTCGACTAGATATAT
>NC_046662.1:109870415-109872294 GCF_010883055.1 Belonocnema kinseyi | reverse complement strand
AACCAATATCGAGGGTGGATTTCAGGGGTGGATTTCATCCCTTAAAAGTGTTTAATGGCCGATAAAAAAAAATACGTGTCTCTTATTTTTCGATGTATTACAGCATATTGCAGTTTCATCAAAATCGGTGAGGGACACCTGGGATAGTTTCCTTGTAAGAAATAAAGATCGCGCTATTGATGTTTACATACCAGAAGTGATCAAAAGGCTCTATACAACCCGTAAGGGCGTAAATTACCACTTTTTTTAAGTTCACAATTCCGTCTACAGCATATTTATCGTTAGTCAAGGTCGGGATACTCTGGCGTCTCTTTCGTGACGTGTTAGCTCGAATGCGCATTCTGATATTCTCGCCGGGTTCATGAAGCTTGACGTTCTTTGACCGATTGAAGTTTATTGAAGCGTGAGGAAGGGTACAGCATCGCGTAGGAAGGGGTGCATGGCTGGGAGGGTCAAGTGTGGGATGTTCGATTCCAGAGGGCACAAAAGTATCGAGTTAACACTGGTGCATTTAGATAACATTTATTTGGCATACAAATTATTCTTCTAAAATTCAATCCAGGATGATTTCATGTGAAGGAAATAAATCATAGATGACATTAGATTTCATGGCGAGAATGCACAGAAAAAACTGGCCATTCAATTTTTTTTCAGGTCATTTTTCCACAAACTGATTTTTATCTGCTATGTTCGCTTTATTGCTCAATTTAGAAACTAAAAACAATTTCATTGCTTTTTTGTAATTTTTTTTACATATGGTTTTTCTTTATTTATTATTGTATGTCTATATTATACACTTGAAATAAAAAACGTTTCAAGCAGTTACAGTAATTTCTTGTGTGCAAATATTATAAAAAAAGCGAGTTGTAGATGATTTCGCGGAGGTTTTGAAAAAAAGGTAGTCATACGAGGGTAGTTCAATAAGTCCTTAGAATGAAGTATAAAAACAATTTTTTTTGGGTAAATTTTTGTTTATTTTTCAACATAATCTCCTTGGAGCTCCATACACTTGGTCAATCGTTTTTCAAGTTTTTTTAATCCTTCAGAAAAGTGCGTTTTCGGAAGTTCCTCAAAATAAGCACTTACAGAGGCAATGACGTCTTCGTTGTCTGGAAATCTCTGTCCACCGAGCCATTTTTTCAAGTTTGGAAATAAGAAAAAGTCACTGGGGGCTAAATCTGGTGAATACGGTGGGTGTTCGACCAATTCGAATTTTAGTTCCTCAATTTTAGCCATTGAAACGAAGCATGTGTGAACTCGGGCGTTGTCGTGATGAAAGAGAATTTTTTTTCTCGCCAAATGGGGTCATTTTTTTTTAATTTCTTCTTTCAGCTGCTCTAATAATGATGCATAATATTCACCAGTGATTGTTTTACCCTTTTTCAAGTAGTGAATAAGTATAATTCCACGTGCTTCCCAAAAAACTGTAGCCATAACCTTACCAGCTGACTTTACGGTCTTTGCCTTCTTTGGAGCTGGTTCGCCTATGGAAATCCACTGTTTGGATTGTTCCTTTGCCTTAGAAGTGTAATGGTGTATCCATGTTTCATCCACAGTCACAAATCGACGAAAAAATTCCTCACGATTCCGACTTATGCGCGCCAAAAGAGCCTCAGAGGCGACCACTCTATTGCGTTTATTCTCAGCTGAGAGCAAACGCGGCACCCATCTTGCCGATAGCTTTTTCATGCCTAATTTTTCATGTAGAATTGAAACAACAGCACCTATAGATATCCTTGTGGCCTCAGCTAACTCACGCATTTTTAATCTTCTATCGTTCAACACCATATCGTGGATTTTATTGATGATTTCAGGAGTACTTGCTTCTACGGGCCTTCCTGAACGTGGTTCGTCACTTATTGATGTACGACCACGCTTA
>NC_046662.1:109845299-109870315 GCF_010883055.1 Belonocnema kinseyi | reverse complement strand
TGATGAATAGTATGCTCCGGTTATGGTTTTACCTTTTTCAAGATAGTCCACGAATATTATGCCATGTACATCCCAAAATACGGAGGCCATAACCTTTCCGACACATTGTTGCGTTTTTGGACGCTTCGAAGCACTTTGGCCCGGTCGAACCCACTGTTTTGCCTGTTGCGTTGACTCAGGAGTGTAGTAGTGGATCCAGGTTCCATCCATGGTTATGAATCGGTGCAAAAACTCGGTCGGCTTACGCGAAAATAATGCCAAATTCTGCTGGGAAGTTGTCATACGAATTCGTTTTTGGTCTACTGTGAGCGAACGCGGCACCTATCGCGCGCAGAGCTTCTTCATGCCCAAAACTGAATGCACGATATTGCCCACACGTTCCAATGATATGCCTACAGCATTAGCTATCTCTCTTAATTTCACTTTGGGATCATTCAACATCATATCATGGATTTTTTCGACATTTTCTGGTGTAGTGACCTCTTTTGGGCGCCCAGATCGTTCAGCATCAACTATTCTCGTACGGCCACAACGAAAATCGGTAAAACACTTATGAATCATTCCAATCGACGGTGCAGAGTCCGGGTAATACTTATCCAGCTTAGCCTTGGTCTCGGATATCGTTTTCTTGCGAAGATAGTAGTGTTTGATCAAAACTCGAAACTCAGATTTTTCCATATTAAAAAAAACTAGGAGGTTAGTCGCTTCTCAGTGCTGTAACTTTTAAATGCGTAAACATAAATGGCTGAAGTTTTGACAGGCGTCATTTGAAGGATCAAGCTCGACAAAAATGGTTCACATTAGTGAATACTAATGCCATCTCTTAGAATTTCCAGGTACTTATCAGACTGCCTAGTACTAAAACAGCTAAACAATACGGAAGTCCTTCCTTCTGTTTGTCACCCTGGCTGTCGTTTTTGTCGTCTGTATACCGGATAACTTTTGAAAGACTAATCAGATTCAGTTGAAATTTGGCACACACTTTCAGGGATACAAATTTGGAGCCAAACAAATCACGATATGAAAAAATAGGAAGGGAAAAAGAAGGGAAAAAGTACATTAATCTTTCCTGAACTATTTCTCTAGTTGGGGATAAGAGCGAATCTTGAACAAATATCATAGATTTTGTATAAATTTCAGGATTTAATGTAAAACGAATGTGTAATAACTGCACAAGAGTTCTGTAAACTTCATATTGAACCCCGGTTTAAAAAGGTTAATAAAACAAATGGAGAAATTCATGAAAAAACGTTGAAAACTTTCGTAGAAATCACATTTGCGGTATTGGGAGTTTGTGATCACATAATGAAGGTATAAGGTCTAGATACCTCAATTCTGTTAAATGTATAGCAAAAGCCTTGAATAAATAATTAAAAACCTCATAAATGTTCTGTTCGAGGTATCGAGTGTTTGTGAAGTACTTCAATATAATATCTGTAGACCCGAGTTCTATAAACTGTAGCTGCAGGACCCGACTGGGCAAATGTAGCGAAATCCCCCGCGTGCCTCGCTCCGCCCAAGCTTTTGTAATAATGTTTGACGGTTGTAACATGCGCAGTTTATCAGTGAGGAATACTAATACCTAATAATAATGAATAGGATTGACCAGGGCGTAAGAGTAAATATCTGAAAAATTACTGTATTCATATATGTGTAATTTAAATATATATAATGTAAAGCTTATTACGCAGAGTATTCATGGCTACAAAATAAAGCGCAACAGTGTGCTTGCACAATTTAATGAAAATAGTACAGATTTTTATTTTGTTCAAACTATATTGATCGCAGATGATTCGTTTAAACTTGTTATTAAAAAGCTTTACGACTGCTTATTTATAAAACACCGCCAACCGAAGTATTCAGCAGGACTGAATCCGTTTTAAATCAGACAGGGACTTCAAATCGCAGAATCTCTCGGAAGCGAAATATCTTGGTTATTTAGAGGAAATAAGGTGATACATATTTTCCGGATTTCCAAACAGAATTTTTTCTAAAAAGTTATGCGTATTTGAATTTTGTGCATTGTTTCTCAAAAAACCAAATTTTTTGTTCTTTAAACCTCTGTAACTTTGAGCCTAACTGAGATATTAATTATTTTCTCTTTGATTTTAATATCGTTTAGCGTCTTCTTTCAAAATAAACCGGAAAATTGAAAAAAAGATTCAAAATTGACAAAAGGGCAGCGGTTTTTCTGGAAAAATTAAAACTCGATTTTCTCAAACAACCCACCTTCAAATTTTTTGTCAATACTTTTTTGAATTTGTACTTTTATAATGATGATATCTTGTACACGGAGAGACTTTCGATATCAATATCTGATTCATTCTATATGTATAATTAAAATAAAATTTACACATTCAGGGATAATCGTGGTAGTGCTATACAGTGGCGGACTAGGTACCCAGGAGGGTAATCAAAAATTACAATTTTGATCAAACAAACAAATAATGAAAAGTACAACATTCTGTTTCATGGTCTAACTATGCAAGTTACAAGTCACCCATAAAAGAGCTCCAAATTCGTTATTACAGATAATTTGCATTCACCAAATTACAGTTTTGTCGATGCTTTGACCTTTAATTTTAAAAAGTTTGCGCACGAATGTGCGCAAGTACAAAGACCGAGCATGTAGCGTGAAGTAACTACATTATCTAGCGCGAAACGCATAAACCAAAAGTCGCGCACCCTAGACACGCTGCAACTTGAAAACGATAAAAATGTGCCTCCGCAGCGGGCAGTTTGTTTTTCGTCGAAGAGTTAAACAAATTGTAAATTTATGTTCACGTTTCTTATTATTTTTCAAGAATGAAAAGCTTGTCACACCATAGACTGCAAGTTTACAAGTATTTTTGCGGCGAAGATTTAAGCCTTGATTTAAATAAGTAATTCATAATAACAACATTAAAAGTTAGGAAAATGCTAAGTTGTAATAAAATAACAATTATTTTAGTAAATTATAGCAAAATATACTAATATTTTACAATTTATAAAATAATGAAATATATCCTTTGATCCGCACTCTTGAAATGTAAGCTAATAACTTGTTTTAGAGAAAATTTGGACTAATGAGTAGTCAGTTCAAAACAAAAATTGAGTTTAAACTTAACAATTACTCTTGAAATGTAAGCTAATAACTTGTTTTAGAGAAAATTTGGACTAATGAGTAGTCATTTCAAAACAAAAATTGAGTTTAAACTTAACAATTACTCTTGAAATGTAAGCTAATAACTTGTTTTAGAGAAAATTTGGACTAATGAGTAGTCATTTTAATACAAAAATTGAGTTTAAACTTAACAATTACTAAAATAATAAAAGACAGCTGATAATTAGTCGAGATTTTGTAAAAAATAAATGAGTTGTCCCCTTTCATGTTTGTAAGCGAAAATGGATTCATACTTTTTACATAAAGAAATTGATCTCAAAACTCCCTCAAGGTACGTATAGACCCCATCGAAAGTTAGCATATGTAAAAAATAAATACATTAACGGGGGACCATAAAAATGCATTTAGGTGTCTTATATATTTTTAATCAGTAAATATATTTTGAGTTGCATCGGAAACAAATGGATTTAAAATTCCGTAATGTAGTCGATGAAAAGAATATTCCTTTCAATTTTAATATTTTAATATGAATAATTTATTATTCATTATTAAAATCTTTTCTTTAATAGAATCCAAAACATGCATTAGGGAATTTCTTAGGAATAATATGGGGAAAAGAAATCGGAGGACACTTTTAGTTTACTAAATATTCTTTTCACTCTTTCCATTTCAATCTAACATATATTTATTTGTTTAAATTATATAATATTTTTGTGGCGCCCTTGCATGGCATAGGGGGCGTCAAACTAGGGGGACGCAGCCGGGAAACCCCGGCTGTACGAAATTTTGCTACGTTGGCCCCCATGCTAGTCCTCCACTGGTGCTATATAGATTCCTACTATAATAAGAGATTATGATATTTTTTTATGTATTATTATAAACTTAGGCGAGCAAAAATTAGTATTCACGTTTAGGAAAATCTTATTTACTGTTTGAAAATGGGGAGTGTGAAAAACTGATAATGTTCAATAACAAGTTTTGTAATAAATATCGTCAAAAGTGAGAATTTTCGTTCCGTCTACAGCCAAACTTGCGACGATCACATTATCTGACGGACTGTACTGAGCTTATACCTTGGGATTCCCCGCCAAATCTCTTCAATCATGCGTGTGTTTGTAGTACAAAAATGTTTGTAACTATTGCAATTTAAAGTAAAGTTTAATCCAATTTTAATTTGGAATTTTTTTAGTTAATCTCTCAATAATTTACACATATAAAGTAGAAGCTCTTAGCACTTTTCAATTGAAAAATTTCAATTAAGTACAATTAAACTGCAAAACTGAAACATTCACACTTTGATAAATTGAAATGGCTAAAAACCTCTACTTAAAAAATATGAATTCGCGCTATCGTTTCAAATTCTCTAAATTAAAACAAATCCTAAATTTCAACTCGCATTAATAAAAATGTAAAGTAATGAAACATGTCCCTCTTCGAACTCAATAAAAACGTTATAAGAAAAAAGTTTTTTGGAAAATATAGATGGCAATGAATTTAGATTAATTAAAATGTATAAGATAAGGCGTATTTACATAGCCTTACTGATTAATCCAGTGAGTCAGTCTGGTATAAAACACCAAAAATCTCATTTGAATTTCCATCAAAAATAAATTAATAGCTTTTAAATTAATTGCGGAACACAAAACAAATGAATACGATTGACCCTAATGTCAATTAAAAAATCGTCTTTAATGTTATAATATTTGGTTCAATTAAAAACGATATCTTTCAAAAAACAGCAAAGATATCATCTACTATATCCAAAAATGAGTGCCTCTTCCTATTTAGAAAAACTTAAAAAAAACGAATTTCCTTCCAGTGCTATAACAACCGTAACAATAAAAAATCCCTCTTTTAAATTCAGAAAAAATCGAAAATCAACACTGTATCTCTTTCTACCCAATAAAAACTTTACAAATATAAAATCTACCGTTAATTTACTAAAAATTAGAATTTTCTATATTTTTTATTATCTTCTTCTAATTCAGACAAAAAAACTGGTTCTGTACTGTCTCAGTACTGAGTCCAAATGTTGATTATGAGCCAATTCTGAAGTTTTGCCGAGTGTTGGCGCGGTACTGGTTTTTCATTAAAAACATTTTGACTTGTGAAAATGTGTATTTTCTACAAATTTTATTATATTTAGGGGTTGATTTGGGATAGGTTCCACATGCACTAAAGGGCTAAAACTTTAAGATGGGGCTTTTGGCACATAAAACTGTCATATACAGTGAAAACATTTTGAATTTTCATATATTTCATTTCTTGTTTTTTTCGTTTTTTGTAAACGTTGGGAACTTCAGACTCATGTAAGTGATCTGGAATTGCATTGCATGTTTTTGTTGATCGATTTCGTGAGAGGATTTAGTTACAGTTAAAACTATAACTATAAAAATACATAAACCAGCGAGAAAAGGTAATTGATAAGTCCTTTATATTATAGAATTATCAAAGGTTATAAAAGTATGATAATGAAAAGGGAAAAAGCTAGGGTGGGAACAGAGATTATTTTAATGATATGATTTTGATTTTCCCGAATCATACTTTTATTGCTATCTGCATTATCAAATTCAAGAGTTATCTATTTAAGCATACATTTTTTTTAAATCTTAGTTGATTTACAAGTCCGATCCTGATTGACTTTAAGAATGATTTATCGCTTAGAACAATACCCAAGTGGAAATTTACAACTGGCACGGTACCGCGCCAGTACCGCACAAATACATTTTGATATTGGTACGGTGCTAACACAAAGTAGGCTCCAATGTTGGCTTGATACTGGCAAACTTCTATAAGATGACTTGGAACAATACAGGCAGTCAGTACCGGACCAGTACTGATTTAATATTGGCATAGTCACAATATATGCATGGCATAATCTCGGCTTTATACTGGTATTAAATCCTCATGAGTCCGGCATAATTCTGACACAGTATCAATCTAGTGCCAGCAAAACAAGTACTTTTCGTTAAAGCTAGTCTTCATGATACTGGCGTTACATTGGCGTAGAAACAATACTATCTCGGCGTAATGAGGGCTGTTAGTTGGTCTTAGGTCGTCATGGTAAAGATTTAATACTTGCAAAGTGACGGTCGAAGAACGGCATACACTTGGCCTTAAGCTGACGTGGAACTGACTAGGTTCGTAGTTACAATTGGCTTAGTATTGCGTCTTGACTAAGTTAATATTGTTAGTTATGTCACATGGGGCGCTCTAGTGCTGGCTTGGTACTGGTAAACTTCCGAAACTTAGTACTGAGATATTATTGGCATAATACTATACCGTAGTAATAATCCAGCACTGGCATAATGACGCACTTTTACCGACGTCATATCTCGTTTGGGTAATCGACAGCATTAGTTACTCAATGAATCTAGACTCGGGAAAAGTCGGATGTTAAACCATTTTGAGCACGGACACCACTCGGATGGGTGACCATCTGGGACGTACGATCAGGTTGTGTATTCTATGCTTTCAACTAATATAGAGTTTTTGAATAGAAGGTATAGTACAATAGGTTTTGATGCAATGTTCCGGAACTTGAATATACTAGCCTAAAATTACAATAATAATAATAATAATAATCGTTGTAATTGAAGAAAAAATGGCTAATTATTGCAGAATTGGCTTTGAAAATTTTAATTATCCAATCTAATATACAATATTTTGAAAAAATAATTAAGAAACAATATTTAAGACATGGTTACCCTTAGGTACATACATTTTTTCAAATAAGTTGTTTTTAAAGTAAGTGATAAAGTATGTGGAAACGGTGGCAATATTGAGCGTCTTTGTAACGCCTGTTACATCAGGACGATGAACAGCTGGCACTTCTATCTCAATTTCTTCAACCTTCTTGTAGAAATCAAACTAAAAACGCACAGCATAATGTTGTGGCTGATAACTGGCAATTGATGTGTGTACTCTGTCAGTACTGAACCTGTACCTATCCAACGCACGGCATAAGTACTAAAAGCTGGATTTAACCATAGTTCAGATTTGGGTACTGCGCCAGTACCGAACAGCTATAGTGCCGACACGCGGGACAGTATTGCAGTCGGTACTTAAATAGTATACCAAATCAGTTTCTCGCCAATACTAACCCCGTAAATTACAACGCTTGACGTGGTACTGAGTTTCGGTACTGGCATAACGCTTGCTTCAAAGCTAGCACGGTACTGCGCCTGTTGTAAGAATCGACACAATATTGTATTTTCCTCTTGGGGTGTTGGCTCGGTATAGATTCGAAACTGGCAAAGTAAAAACTTCGGTAATCGATTATCTAACGGCTACAGTATAAGGTCGTACCTTAACACGGTACATACTTAATACTAGCAGAGTACAAACTTTAACCACTATTATTATCTATTATAGCGATTACTATTATTATTGTAATTGTAGACTAGTATATTTAAGTCCCGGAACATTGCATCAAAACCTATTGTACCATGTATTTTATTTAAAAACCCCGATGAGCCAGTGATAACACGTTCGGTACTGGCGCGGTTCTGTTAAAATACTCGCAGGACTATTGGCTGTATAACAGTAAAACTCCTAATGATAACAATGTTCTGTACTGACTTTCAGTATTTAGCTATTACTAGACTAGTACTTACTTGTGTCAATGGTGCAGTAACCTCTGTTAATACTGGCCCAGCACTGAAGTTCACCACTGGGCCACTACTGCAGATTAGTACTGGGCAGGTACTGGTCAGGCTCCAAGTGATAACGAAGTTATCCCAGCTAGAAATGCTCCACCGGCCCAGTACTGGCCTAGTACCGCCTGTCGGAGTTCCAGTACGGGCTAGTTATACTGGGCCATTACTGTTCCAGTAGTTTCTTGTAATGCTTGGAGGTACTGGCCTGTCAGTACTGGTTCTGGACTGATTGTCAGTACTGGAGCAGTACTGGCAATCCGCTGGCGTACGAAAATGACGGAGGTAATTTTAGAAATGATAAGAAATTATTTAATTGTTTTAAAAACCATCTATTGATCATCATACGACTGCATACCTTCCGAATATTATTTATAATTACAAAAATATAATTTTCAAACAATTTGTTTAATTTTAATACCCACTATTTCTATAATCTAAGGATATGACAAAAAAGGTATTTAAAAAATAAATAATAATTGACTGCTAGTATTTTGTCAATACATGTTAATGGCACTGCTTAGAATGAATACATATATTACACTTTTACACATTAAATTATAAATAATATTTCTAACGCTACGGGGTTTCGAACCTACATCTATATACCTAAATCTATCTTCTAGCAGTCGGGAATGCTAACCACTGCGCTAATCCGACAACTTGAAAGTCTATGAAAAAGCCATCTTCATAAGCTACAGTTCAGAAAAGTTAAAACAACAATTTTTCAACTCTTTTTTCTCCAGTATAATTCCGACCGTTGGCTGAACTCTTTCGCCAATAGTAGACAAAGTATCACGCCAACCATTGGCCGTACTCTTATCTCGGTTTTCAATCAGCACTTGATGTTATTATGTGGCCAGAACTACGCCAATCACTGGCGAAACACCGATGCCGGAATTTACTCAGTAATCTCAGTAATGCATATTAGTCTGAAATCAGTAGTACACCAGTATGATGCCGACCGTTGTTTCAACGCTTGTGTCAGTATTTGACCGATTATACGTATCATCACAGAGCCAGTAGTAGATCCAGTATCACGCCAACCGTTGGCGAAACTCCTGTGCCTGTATTTCACCAGTGGTAATGGTCAGTACTGGGCCAGTTGCTAACCAGTACGATGACAACTGTTGGTTAAACTCTAATGTCAGTATAGTTCACTAGTAATGAATATTATTTCTAAGTCAGTAGTACACCAGTATGATACCAAGCGTTAGTTGAACGTTTGTGTCAGTATTTTACCAGTAATACGTATCAGTACTGCGCTAGTAGTCGGCCCAGTATCACGCCAACCGTTGGCAAAACTCCTTAGCCGTTATTGCACTAGTGGCGACCGCCAGTACTGGACTAGTTGTAAACCAGTATGATGCCAGCCGTTCGTTGAACTCTGGTTTCAGTATTTTACCAGTAATACGTATCAGTACTGCAAAAGTATTATATCAGTATCACGCCAGAACGTTGGGCAAACACCTGTGCCGACATTACACCAGTAATAAAGGTCAGTACGGGGCTAGTTGTAAACCAGTATGATGCCAATCGTTGGTGGAGCACTTGTGTCAGTATTTTACCAGAGGCGACGGTCAGTACTGGCCCAGTTGTAAACCAGTATAATGTTAACCATTGTTGAACTCTTGTGTCAGTTTCGATACCAGTAATATGTATCAGTACTGCGCCAGTAGATTACCAGTATCACGCCGACTGTTCGCCCCTCCCAGATGGTCACCCATCTGAGTGGTGTCCGTGCTTGAAATGGCTTAACATCCGGACTCTTCCCGAGTCTAGATTCATTGAGTAACTAATGCTGTCGATTACCCAAACGAGATATGACGTCAGTAAAATTGCGTCATTTGCCAATGCTGGATTATTACTGCGGCACAGTATTATGCCAATAATATCTCAGTACTAAGTTTCGAAAGTTTACCAGTACCAAGCCAGTACTAGAGCGCCCCATGTGCCATAACTAACAATATGAATTTAGTCCAGACGCAATACTAATCCAATTGTAACTACGAACGTAGTCAGTTCCACGCCAGCTTAAGGGCAAGTGTATGCCGTTCTTCGACCGTCACTTTCCAAGTATTAAATCTTTACCAAGACGACCTAACACCAACTAACAGCCATCATTACGCGAAGATTATATTGTTGCTACGCCAATGTAACGACAGCATCATGAAAACTTAGTTTTAATGAAAAGTAGTTTTTTGCCAGAACTAGATTGATACTATGCTAGTATTATTCCAGCTCCATGGCGACTTAATGCCAGCATAAAGCCGAGATTATGCTATGTATATATTGTGTCTATGTCAATAATAAAGCAGTACTGATCCGGTACTGAATTTCAGTGTTGTTCCAGGTCATCTTTTGGAAGTTTGCCAGTATCAAGCCTACATTGGAGCCTACTTTATGCCAGTACCGTGCCAACATCAAAATGTCTTTGTTTGGTACTGGAGCGGTACTGTGCCAGTTGTAAATTTCTACTTGGGAAGATCGACGATGGTTATGAATATATACCAAAGAATTGGATGTTCAGTTTTCCTACAATATTCCTAGATATTCTTGGTATTCTTGATTTGCTTTCAAATCACAAATATTTTTGATGTTCTAAGATATTCCAAAATATCCCTAAATATTCACCAATATTCTTACATATTCCTCAATTTCCTTTTGCGCTCTACAAGTTTTTAATGATTCTAAATGATTTTATATGATGTTACAAAATTTAAAGAAATTTCGAAAGGGTTTATGTATTATTGTGTAATTACAAAATATTTTCAAGTGTTTAAAAGAATTTTAATGAATTTTAAAATAATTTACCGAGATTTAAAAAAAAAATTTATGCAAAAAAGATTAAAGTTTATAAATAAATTTGAAAATATTTAAAGCAACTTTAAAGAAGTTCAAACGATTTTAAAAGAATTTCAAAAAGTATAAGAATTTTGCAGAGACTTCAAAGACTTTAAAATACTTGTTATGAGACGAAGAGATTTTTAGTAATTTTAAGGGATTTTGTGGCATTTCAATGTATTTAATATTTACAAAGTGAGGGAATGAATATAAAATCTTACAAAGCATTTTAAAGGATTTTAAAAAAATTCAAAAGACTTTCATTATTTATATGTGATTTAAAATTATTTTCAAGTATTTAAACAGACTTTAAGGAATTTCAAAGGAATTAACGGGAGTTATTTGATTTAAAAAAATTTTTAAGTTTATAAACGAGTTTCAAAAGATTTCAAAACATTTAAAAGAGTTTAAGATATTTTTAATGAATTTAAGAGATTTTAACTAATTTTGGAGAATTTTAAAGGAATCTCCGTAGAATTTAAGTGATTCCTAAGATATTTGTAGAAATCCTTTGAAATCTAATAAATTTGTTAACATATATATATATACCCATCGTATCCTCTACTAGAGTATTCGTTCTTCAAAATTTAATAGCTATTTTTCCGTGTAGTCGGGGATAAAAGCGAACCTTGAACAAATGTTTTGAATTTTGCATAACTTTCAGGATTTAACGTAAAATGTATGTGGAATAACTCTACAAGAGTTCTGTAAACGTAATATTGAACTCCGATTTAAAATTGTTAATGAAATATATCAGAAAAATTCATATAAAAACGTTGAAGACTTTCGTAGAAATAAAATTTATAGAATTTATAGACCTTAGTTCTATAAAATGTAGTTGCAAGTCCCTACTGTGCGAAGGTAGCAAAATTCCCCGCGTCCATCGCCCCTGGCCAAAGAATTTGTTTAATATTTAACGGTTTTAACGTAAGAAGTTTATTAGTGACGAATATTAATAATAATATTGAATCAGATGTATCGTCTTCTTTTAAAATCCACCGGAAAATTAAAAAAAGGTTCAAAATTAATTAAATGGCAGCGGTTTTTTCAAAAAATTAAAAATAGATTTTTTCGAAAAACCCACCTTTAAATTTGTCGCCAATTTTTTTTTTGAACTTGTACTTTCATAATGATAATATTTTGTATATAAGTTTGATGATTGCTACTTCAATTTTGTAGCCAAGAGAATTCTTTTTTGTTACAATCGAATCTTCTACTTTTTCTTGGAAACAGTCATAGATACGCAAAAATGTTAAGATAAAAGTTCGCATAACTGAAAAAGTTCTATAAAAAACGTGTCTTGTTCTTTTGCGATATTTTTCATAGTTCACAAAAAAATTCAAAAACCATATTTTTAGGGAAAAAAATTCTCCCGGCCTCAAAATGGTTTAGTCCGCATGATGCTCATAAGATGCCTTTCTTTTCTTAGTAGAAACTCAAAGAAAATATTTAGACAAATAGAAAAGGTAGATTATTCAAGAAAATCATTTTTATTCTTTTCTTCAACTATTGAAAATATAAAAAAAGTTAAATTTCCAGTAAAAAAACAACATATTTCGCTTTCGAGAGATTCTGCGATTTCAAGTGTAAGGCCATGCTGATTTCAAATGGATTCGGTCGGCGATGATTGCTATTCGTACGTTGTTCTCCAAAAAACCGACGTTGATTACAGTTTACTTGTAACCACTATTAATAAAATCATAGATGGATATAAATATATACCAAAGAGTTGGATGAAACGTGCACTTAAAATAAAAATAAAAATATTAAATAAAATTTTAAATTAATTAAATAAAAATAAAAAATAAATATGCCCATACACGTATTATGTCGAGATACACATCTTCTTCGCGGAAAAGAGCCATTCTTAAACAACTTTCCATGAATAATATAAATAACCATGAAGGCATAACGCATAATTGTCTAACGCCTTGAATAATATTAAAACAGTCACTCAATTTCCCATTTACTCTTACATTCGCTTTGCTACCCGTATATATTGTTTTTATAGCTTGTAGGAGCCATCCATTGACTCTATACTCTTTCAGGACCTTCCAAAGTTTACTTCTATCCACCTTTTCAAAAGCTTTTTCAAGGACAACAACTGCACAGAAAACTTTTTTTACTACCCTCGAACTTTTTTCCGTGATTTGCCTTAAACTAAATATTTAATCCGTACATGACCTTCCTAGCATAAACCGACTTTGGACTTCCCAAATCTTTTCTTCTTTTATTTTCATTACCCTACGAAAGAGTATTTTTAAGTATATTTTACTTACTGTACTCAATATTTTAACGTTTTGAAATATCTTGAATTATTTTTGAATTTAGTTTAAATCTTGTTTATTCACATAAAATATTCAATAATAATTTGTAATATTTCTAAATATAAAATCTTTCTACATATATCATTATAAGCGTATGCATATTTTTTGTAGAATGGGTCACAAAAATTTGAAGCCAGCCCTGCACAGCTGTAGGTTATATTTCAGATGTTTATTTTCATACTTCAAGCTAGGCTAACCGAGAGGTTTTAGGCGTTATAAATGCGAAACTTTTAGGGTTCGAACCCGTGGCCATTAAAAAATTTATTAGCCTGCGATTATTAATAGTGTAGTGATTGTGTAATAGAAATAATGGTATGCTTAAACATGTGCACAAATATTAGAGTATAATAGTAATAATATAATGATACAAAAGAATAATTTTTCGTGGCAAAAAATCAGTTATAATTTTATAGAACTGTCCTCTATAGTTTCGAGGCTTCTTCGATATAAACTGTATTTTAGCTAGAATTTTAGATTTTATATAATTAATTTACGTTTTTCATAACCTGCGTTTTAATAAAGATTATGTCACATCGCCCTTTAAATTTTATAGAACTTTGTAATAAATTCCGTTGAATAGTTCAACCCAATGTAAGACAATTTAATTTAACAAATATTTTTTTCCTTCTAAATGATGACCGTGACAGCTCTTTCAATTATGTTAAAAGGAACAATAATTCTAATTTTCGTAACACAAAAAAATTATTGATTACATTCTCATCATGAGGAGAAGGTATTAGTTTTATGTGAAAAATGATTTCAGGATTTCTTTAATTTTTCACGTTTCTAGGCCCAATGAATTCGATAAAACCGGTATTACAATTATGTCTGCCTGTCGACATCATTGTCTTTTTCGTCATTGCGAGTGTATAGAGGAGAACTTTTGAAAGACTAATAGGATTCCGCTGCAATTTGGCACAAACAAGATGCCTTGATTAAAAGAAAATTAACACTTTTAATTTTTTGGAGCCAGTCCGCACATGAGATATACACACACACACACACACATATGCATACATTTAATCAAGGTAGGTAAGAAACGATAAAGATACACGGAATCTATATTACAAACGGGAAAGAAAACCATACTGAACGCTTAACATTTCGAACTAAACGATAAAAGGGAAACCTCACCGATATCAATCAAAAGGGTAAACCTTGACTTAAAACATGTGATAATTTTAAATAAGATTAAAATATAAAGGGTATTCAAAAGATAAAATAATCCAAAATATATAAGAAAATCTCAAATGTAACTATAACAACAAAAAGATAACAAAAGACAAAAGCTTTGGAAACAAGAAAAAGATAAACTGAAATTTTAAGACAAAATTAGGATCGACAGCACTACTAGCTCAGTCTAAACTAAAAATGGTAGAGGTGGGGTTCCGTAATTACAGAAACTCGTATTTTGACAAACAAGAGAATATTAAAAATAAAAGTCATGACTTAATTAGAAAATCGAGGTAGGGATCGCCATTAGGCATTTTCAAAGGGCCAAATACCATAGATTAACGTTAACCGGGCACGAGTTTGATCCCATTCTCAGTGAGACGAACTTTACCATTAACTCTACCCATTTCGAAAATGGATGTTGCATTAATAGGGCGTATTAAAATCCCAAGTTACTTCTTGTTAGGGGGCCCACATCATCCGCGACTACAGCTGGCCGCGGTTCTGCTATAACGCGATGTCAAATTAAGCCGGCGGGTACTTGTTGTTCTAGTTTGCACACCTGACATATTGTACAACCCTTATTATAGTTTTTTATCTCTAAAATAACCAAGCCAGTCAGATTTAGCAGAAACATGAAAATAAGTTTTTTGGGTACCTAGGTGATCAGATTGCGGTTGGTCGTGAGTTTCTGATATCGCAGATTTTCTTTCTCTGTCATTGGGTACTAGTTTCCATTCGATGCGGTCTTTAACAAGTCGGTAACAAGGCGGTTGGGTCGGTAGGTTTATAATCTCTCGTTGGAAATTTTTCAACGGGGGAATCTTTCAGGGAATTTGGATATAGCAAGCAATCGCGGGAGTACCAGGAAGAGATGGGTTCTCTAATCGAGAATATTGTTTCTGGATCTGCAGGCTTAAACATTCGAAGTAACGCATCATGAACATGATAGAATTAACCTTTCTTATATACTATCTCAAAGTCGTATTATAGAAGAGATAACGACCATCTTGCTACGTGACCTCTAGGGTTTTTTAGATTGTCTAACCACCGAAGGCTACTTTGATCTGTGACCACGGTGACTTTATAACCCTCTAAATAAGGACTATATTTTTAGATAGACCAGACGATTGCCAGGTATTCTTTCTCTGCAGTTGTATATTTTCGTTCGTCATCTTTAGAAGTTCGACTAGAATACGAGATTGCACATTATTGAGCATCAATGTTCTGGGTAAGAACGGCTACTGATCCGGTATTACTTGCGTCAGTTTGTGATAAAAGGGGGATCTTAAAATTAAGAAAAGTTAGGATGGGGGCTGCGGACAGACAGCGTTTGATATTTTTAATAGCGGATTGTTGATTGCCAACCCAAAATCAAAGCAGCTTTTTATTAAGCAACATTGACATTCCGGGACATTTTAAAATTTGATTGATATAATCTGGATCGATCTGTAGACCATTTGCATTTACTACGAAACCTTAATAATGCACTAGGGGATGGCAGAATTTGCACTTATCTATGCTAATGTCTAAAATGGCATCCTTTATGTTAGTGATTACTTTCGAAAGCCATTGGAGGTGCTCTTCAAGTGTTTTTGTAATTATCATTACATCATCTAAATAAGCAAAGACATGATGTTCCATTTCAGGACCTCTAACTTGTGCAATAAGCGTTAGAAACTCGTTTAGGCATTTGTGAGATAGAAAGGCGTCATTTTTGATTGGAATAGACCGCGTTCCAGTACAGTAAATTCCGTCTTGTCGCGCCTATCTTTATAAAGGGGAATTTTATGAAATCCTGTACGTAAATATATTTTTGAAACGTAAGTTGCCCTGCGCAATTTGTTTAAAATACCTGTCATTTATGGTAAGGGGTAGGCATCTTTTTCAGTAACTGCGTTGACTTTATGAAAGTCGACGCGGAAAAGATAAATGCTGTGTTGTTTTCTAGCCATAACTATTGGTGAAGACCAACCACTATTCGAGGGTTCGATAATGTCGTTAGCTGGCACATTATGAACTTAGCCCGCTATAATTTCCATGATTTTAGGGGATGTTAAATAGTGGCGTTGGTTTGTAGGTGGATGGCCCCTAGATCTATAACGCGTTAAGGTTAATTTCATAAACTGGATTTTCCAAGTGATTCGGATAGTTCTTGTTTTGGAAACTCTTTAATTTTAATATCTTCTTGCACGGTAGGTTCTCTAAGGCCACAGTAAGTTTTAAAAGGTTCTTTTTAATATTCAAAACGGTCAATTTCACGCGGATGATTATTTTTAAAGTTCCATTTTCTATTCTCAATATCAACGTTAGTTCTAAATATTTTAAAAAATCTAAGCTAATTGCAAACGCGACCAGTAAAGCTTTAAGTACTCTAATGACAATAGGATTTTCTTGATTTTTTAATCTGACTGTAGCTATTATTTTTTGGAAAATCACTTCCATTTGCCAGTTAGCTACTGAGACTCAACTTCTCCTATAGTCGGTTTCTAAGTTTACTTTTTCTGATATTTTGAAGCCATCCGAACCTATGAAGAACGTGAAGCGCCACTATCGACGAAGGCTTTGATTTATAAATTAGGGATAATTTCCTAAAGGTTAAGATAATATGGTTTTCAAATGGATTAAAATATGATAGCAGTGGTGCCTGAAGGTATGACACTCAAAAGCGATGCGACATGGTTGACTTTTGATGAGGTAGTATTCTCCATAGGGATCGGTAATTCGAAATTTTCATGAGATGTTAGTTCGATAGTTTTTAAATTCAAAGTAACGGAAATGAATTCACTCTGTGCTATCAAGTCTTTTCAGAAAGGATTTCTGGGTGGATTAAAGAAAGTTGAGGATTTTTACTTTTAATTCTAGTAACGGGGACTTTCGATGCCATTTCTATTTCTTCTTCTTTTAAAAAAATTCTGTTTTCCAAAATAAAACGCGTTAGGGCATAATCGTTAGGGTAATAATCATGTGTAAAATCTGAGAAGTCATTTTCTGAATCTAAATAATTGATTTTAATTAATTTCACGGTTTGTCGGTATTTATTTCTTTTAGTTTTTCAGGTTTCTAATTTTAATATGAGTTTTCTACAACATACCTCAAGTTTTAATTTTCCAAACACCGAGAGCATTCTGATTTGAATGTGTCATTTTTATAGAAACCAAAACAGAATATTCTTCTAGGTTATTTATATTTTGTAAACCTATGACCTCTTCAACTGCAATTTCAACATTCTAGAGGCACTACGTTTTTATAGCAGGGTTTGCAGTTTTTTGCGGAGTTTGTAGGTGATTCAGGGACATGGGTTTCGAAAAGGTAGGTTTTGGATTGAAAGGTGGAGGAGAGTGGTTTTTAAGGGAATTGGGTTGATTTCCGGCTGGAGCTCTATTATTATTTTCGATGGACAGATATGCGAGATCAAACGGTCCCTCTTGCGGAAGCGTTTCGAGGGACACGGCCGTGAGACGTAGTTATGGCTGACATTTTACCGCCATTTATTTCGCTTTGAAAGAGAATCATTACCAATGTATTTTCATTTATTATCTTACTTGCTCTGTTCTCGCGCTTCGCTCTTTCGTTATCTCTTTAAGCATTATTAAGTGCCCTCTTATGTCTCTGATCAACGGATAACCATTCGGGACTCATTATAAACATCGACCGAGCTTTGAGTACGAGGGGGCAATGGAAGAAGGAGTGGTTTTCACTACAATCATACATCATTAAGGATCGACACTACGTAAGACAAGGCAGGTTGAAGTTGCACGGGAACAGGCGCAACCGTTGGTTGTTCACCAGAGGTGGAATGTGGATGACATTCCCGTATTTAAAATCCTCTACCTATGGCCATTTAAATTTCACTGCCCTGAAATCATCATGCCCCTAAATCTCCCTCCATTCGCCGTGATACTGCGAAAATGCAGAAAACACGTATGGACTACCTGCGATGAATTTTCTGCTTCATCACCTATGATTTCTTTTACAGGAGACACTGTTTTTCTTTTGTCATCAGCTGAAGAATTCTCGCTGTTATTCGATCTTTGTAAATGACTAGCTAAAAAGTTATCCATAGCATCTGAACTTGATGGCGTTTGAACCAAGGTCTAAACATAAAGGTAATTGCGTTCTACATGCCTAGTATAATTGTGAATATTCCAGAATGTTGCACCTTTTTTGTAAATAGTAGCTCTCTTCTCCTCTGAGATGTGAGGACATAGATTACAGAACGATTGATCCCAGATCGGAAACGAGGTGCATTCCAATACTATCACAGATCTATGGCCGTGTGAATATAGTAGCAGACAATGTCCATGACTGGGTTGCGCGCGCAACCCATTTCTCCTCTTCTGAATTTGAAATCTCAAAGGTGCACGATTGTCGGTCGGAAAACTTCGGTGGTTCTATTTATATCTCGATCCGCTTTGAGATAAAATCAAGAAATTGGGATTTTAATGTTTCCAGGTTTCGATGCTTCGATTTTGAGGTAATGTTTTTTCAGGTGTACAATATTAATATCAATACTATTATATATATTATTAATGTTGATATTATAATTATGTTAGATTATATCATATTACAAAAATCTTCTTTTTCTATTTTGATCTGCATTTCAAAGAAATTCAAGAAATTGGCGATTTTTAATACTTGAATACTTCATTTACATCTTTATATGCGCCTATTTTGAGGTTACGTCATTTTAAGTATATCTCGTTATTTCAAGTATATCAGTTGATATTTAGTTGATATCTCGGGCACAATTTTTGTAAGTTTTGAAAATAAAAGTAAATAATTGTTTAAATAATTACATAATGCTTTAGAAAAATGTTCTACTTCAAGCGATGACGAAAAATTACATTTCAATCAGAAAATACGATTATTTTTTACATTTTTTGGGAAGAAATAAATTCTTAAGTGATTTACGTCTGTTCAAAGAATTTAAAATGGTTTAAAAAGTCGTGGAAATTATTCAAATTGTCCATTAGTAATTATACGTATGAAAAAGACGACAGAAATTGCTAAAATGTAACAATACGTAATACGTAAAAATGTAATGTTTGATTTATGGGTCATGTTTGGAGCGCTGCGGGAAGGTTGAAGGTAGTTCGGCAATAAAAGTTATACTAGCGTGGTCTTATTTCGTAGACACTCCTTTTCGAATTTTGAAAAAAAAACTGGGTTATCTTGCTCTGTAGTTCAAAAAGCGTTTTTTGGACCACCCTGATAGATACGTTTCTATTCCTGAAAGAAGTATTATCAAATTAATCTATGAAAAATACGTTGCGAAATATCTGCCACGGGTAAATCAAATATGTGTATAGTGAAGTATAGAAATCATGAAATAAAAGGATTTTATTGTAAGGTTAGAGCTTATAAGAAAGTCTTACTTAAATCTACGTTGACATTTAGAACCTGACTAGAATCTGAATCCTCAAGTGTACAAATTAAATCCATATGATCCATCAGTTCATCACCATTTTCGATTTTTTCAATATGGCGATCCTCTAAAATTCCTGGAATTTGCATTTCGGGTTGCATTTCATTTTTTTCATCATCTGCATCACTAGTTACATAATTCCCAATATATGTAATCAATAACATGGGCAAAAATGTACATAATTTTTTAAAATTGGATAACTGTAATGCAAACTCAAAATATTTTAAAACACACAATTCACAGTAATTTTTCAAATGAATTACAATTTTTAGGCTAGCTTTCGATTCAAGATAAATATTCAATACAATTTAGCAATTTACTTACCCTTGTTTACATCACGAAAACTGTCTAAAGCCGGTAAAATGCGATGCTTTCAAACTCGTGGTGTAGTACTAGGCTTTGGCATATTGTTTATTGTATTATAAACTTAACTCAGATTATAACCATGAATTTTATCAAAAATAAGACACTTCATTTGACAGCAAGGCATTTTCCCTAAATTGAAACTAGGTAACGTTGAAATATTTGAACCGATCTAGCTCGGGTCTGGACCATGAAATGATCCCGATATGGGGTTGAAGATAATCAACCTATCAGGGCCAGATCAGTAATCGGGGAACTATATGGCGAATTCTGCACGGGCTGGTTTCTAGTTCAAAAAACTGTAAACAATTAATTCTTAATTATAATTCACTAAAATGAAAAACTTGAACATATATAATTATGCTAAGAAACAATTTTTAATGTAATTGAACTCACGTTGAACACACGTGTAATTTGCATTACATGTAAAGAATTATGAGCATTTGAATTTAAGAAAACGATAAGGTGTGTCGTCAAGAAATCATCCACATATTTCTTTGAAGTATTTCTCTTTTAAACTATTGATATAAATATTAATAGATAGGTAAACCAGATAGATTTATAATAAAAACATTTACCTTTTTCTTTTTAGTTTAAACAATATCAAATTGGTAGTTAATTTCAATTTTACATAGAACAGTATTAATATTAATATTCTATCAACTATTTCGCATTTTAAAGAAATGCAAGAAATTGACGAGTTTAATGATTTAAATGTTTCGCGCGATTAATTCTTCTGTATGCAATATCGCAGAAAATTAATTCCGTGAATAATACTATTAAACAAGACATATTTTATGCTTATATTTCATTATACATTATAATAGAATTAATATAATATATAATTTACTATATATGATATTATAATTATAATAATATTATATCAAAACATATTAATAACAACATTAATATCAATTAGCTATAAATGATTGTGTTGGAGTTTTAAGCGTTTGAAGTTGAATTTATGCTTTATACCGATTATATTTAAACAGCCTTTCAAAGTTAGAAAATTTATTTATGCGAATCATTTGAAATAAAACAATTACAAATTATAAGTACTAACGTACAAAATTTTGTAGCAACAATTTTAAAAATTGCTGGCAACTTTATATATTAAAAATCGGAGTTTCAAGTAGTCCTGAAAAAAGTATAATATAACGAAATTCTAGGAAGCTATAGTTTGTAATGGTTTAATTCCAAATGATTCTTAGAAACAAATTTTTTAATTTCGAAAGTCCAGAGGCTATTTAAACTTTTTTGGTTTAATAGGTAACTCCAACATCAAATGCCTAAAAACTCCAGCATAATCATTTACAGCTAATAATTATTAATATTAATATAATTATAATATCGAAGAAGATAGTAATACAACCTAAGGGCAAGAGGAATTGTATGTGTTCTCCGGGTGTAGCGAGTTGTCGAGAGAACCTGCTCATCGATAGATGTGTCTGCAAAGATGCAACATTTTACCAGCGTGATAGAAGCGCTATACGACACCTTTGCGCTGGAGAGACTTATATATACCTGAGCGTGCCACAGGTTTGCATTCAGGATATGAAATCTATAAAGGATACTCTTCGAAGCAGATACAAACGTCTCATCCGGCAGATTTGGTCTTCCGAACTGTCGGCGAGGAACAAAGTATCTGCAACATACATGCTTGCCGTCCCGGTAGTACTCTATTCATTTGGAGTAGTTCCATGGACGAAGAATGAGCTCAGATCCCTTGATATCGGGACAAGAACGGTTATGCAAATGAACAAAAGCATGCATCTTAAGTCTTCCGTTCTGCGACTGTACATCTAACGCCGTCAAGGTGGTCGCGAAATATTAAGGCTTGAATGTCTTCACAACAGGATTATTCTGGGTACAGAACTAAGAGTTGCAAATGGAAGAGACCCTCTTTTTAAAATGGTACAAATCAGCGGAGGAGGCTGCTGAAACACTCGAACTTGACTTCAGTATTAGAGGTGAGCAAAATGCATCAAATCTTATCTATCTCGAGTACTCACTCCTGAAATTCCGGATTAAGAAAGCACAAGAGAAAAACTTTCGTGAACAGCTCCTCGATAAGAGGATGCACGGTATCTTCCACAGAAAAGTGAAGGGTCAGTCAATGTCTTGTGAGCGAACGTTTTCTTCCCTTAAAGCGCCCGGATTAAAGTCTGGTACGGAGGGTTTTATTTTTGCATGCCAAGACGGTGTCATTTCCACCTGATGATAGCTGCAGAACGTGCCATGCACACCCCGAGGATTTAGTTCACATAATAACTAGTAGTCCAACTCACGAGGAAACGATCTACATTTAAAGGCACAATGCAGCACTAAGAGTGCTTTATTATCATCTCTGTCACTGTTACGGCATTAACCTTAATATCGCTCCTCTAAATGCTCCTAGGAAAATCGAGCCAACTGTCGAGAACGGGAAGTGCCGCATATACTGGTACTTTATATTCTCGACAAGTGTTTCTGTTGCTCCCTCGAGGCCTGACATTGTTTTTCTTGACTTCGAAAAGCGAACCATGTTTGTTATTTGAATTTTCGGCACCAGCTGACAAAAACATCAGAGCCAAGCAGAATGAAAAGAAAGATAGGTATCGATACCTTATAAGGCAGTTGCCTACGATTGTACCCGGAATATTCTGTTAAACTAATCGTCCTTATCATCGGCGCTCTTGGAGGTGCCAAGCTTTCACTCGCAAGAAAAATGCAGAAGGCGGTAGACCTTGCGTCGCTCCGTGTTCTCAGGGTGCACGAGGCTTTTGCTGGATGCTTTTTAGAACATTAGCAAGTGAAAGCTTGGCACCCCCAAGAGCGCCGATGATAAGGACAATTAGTTGAACAGAATATTCCGGATACAATCGTTGCAAATCCCTTATATGGTCTCGATACCTCTCTTTTCTTTCATTCTCCTTGGTTATGATGTTTTCGTCAGCTGGTGCCAAAAATTCGATAACGAACATGGTTCGCTTCTCGAAGTCAAGAAGAACCACGTCAGGCCTCGAGTGAGCAACCGAAATAATTGTCGAGAATATAAAGTTCCAGTATATGCGGCACTTCCCATTCTCGACAATTGACTCAATTTCCCTAGGAGCATTTAGAGGAGCGATATTAAGGTTAACGCCGTACGAGTGGCATAGATGGTAATAAAGTACTCTTAGTGCCGCATTGTGCCTTTGAATGTAGGTCGTTCCCGCGTGAGTTGGACAACCAGGTAGTATGTGAGCTAAATGCTCGGGGTGTGTATGGCACGCCCAGTAGCTATCATTAGGAATATCTTGGCTTAAAATGTGGCGACGGTATGTTAAGGTGGAAATGACACATTCTTGGCATGCAAAAATGAAACCCTCCGTACCACACTTTAATCCGGGCGATTCAAGGAAAGCAAACGGTAGCTCACAAGACATTGACTGATCCTTCACTTTTCAGTGGAAGATACCGTGCATCCTCTTATCGAGGAGCTGTTCACGAAAGTTTTTCTCTTGTGCTTTCTTAATCCGGGCTTTCAGGAGTAAGTATTTGAGATAGATAAGATTTTAAGCATTTCGCTCACCCCTAATACTGAAGTCAAGTCCGAGTGTTTCAGCAGCCTCCTCCGCTGCTTTGTACAGAAATGCTCCTTTACCCACTACTTCGTGATTCCTGAACATTTTAAGAAGAGGGTCTCTTCCATTTGCAACTCTATGTGCTGTACCCAGAATATTCCTGTTGTGAAGACCTGCAAGACGCAATATTCCGCGACCACCTTGACGGCATGAGATGTACAGTCGCGGAGCGGAAGACTTAAGATGCATGCTTTTGTTCATGTGCATAACCTTTCTTCTCCCGATATCAAGGGATCTGAGCTCGTTCTTCGTCCATGGAACTACTCCAAATGAATAGAGTACTACCGGGACGGTAAGCATGTTCATTGCAGATACTTTGTTCCTCGCCGACAGTTCGGAAGACCAAATGTCCATGTAAAATATATGAGTGACCTTGTACTTTCGATCTGCAGGTTTGCCGCACAAGTACCCGTCGGAATGGCGAAATGCTAGAGATAGTGGCAATAATGTAAGGCAAAGGAGGAGTGGGCTCATGGTGTCGCCCTGAAAGACACCTCTCTGAAAGGTGACCTTGTTAGTTGTCACACGTTTTTTTGCAGATGAGATAGTAAATCTCGTTTTCCAAAGCGCCATCAATCTCTGTATGCACCGAACTATTTGCGGATGAACCTTTAAGATTTCCAAAAGGCAGATGATAAGTCTATGGGACCTCGAATCGAAAGCTTTCCAATAATCAATCCAGGCCATCGATGGGTCACGCTGGTGGAATGCTGTATCTTTGCAGACACATCTATCGATGAGCAGGTTCTCCCGACATCCGGCTACGCCTTTCTTTGAGCCACGTTGTTCATACATTTCTTGCTACACAGGTTCAATTGTCCGAACAATCCTATCGTTTAGAATAACTGTGAATGTCTTATAAAGTGTGTTCAGACAAGTTATTGGCTTGTAATTCTTCCGGTCAGTTAAGGTGCCTATTTTCAGCACGTATATTGTGCGCCCTTCCACCAACCGCTCCGGAATCGACTCTTCCGACTTTAAATATGGGGTGAAAATACGGGCCAAATGTTGATGGGTTGAAGAAAACTTCTTTTACCCGAAGGTTTTGATGCAATCTGGTCCCGGTGCGGAATAGTTTTGCATCCCTCTTAATACTTTTCTCACCTCCTCGGTAGTGATGGGTGGGCATTCTTTATCAAGTGTTATGAGAGTAACACACAAATCCTTGAAGCTATTTATATTTTCTGAGTCTTCGTCCAGTGTATGCTGCACTATGTAGACTTCTCTCCGAAATACTTCGAGCTCCTCTGGTTTGGGTGGGTGTTCGACAGTAAGTGCAGGGTCTTGGAAGAATCGAGATGGGTCAAAGAGAAACTAGTGATTCTCTCTGACCCACCTCTCCCACCGCTCTAGACTTCGCTTAGCGTCAGATAGTATCCGTATTCTCTCAACAATATGCTGCTCGATGGTCAGCAGCTTTGACTTGTTAAGTACGTGATAACAGGTCCGCATTTCACGCGCGAACTTTCGAACCTTGGCGGTAAAATTCCTGCCAGATATGATGTAGTCAATCACACA
>NC_046662.1:109842621-109845199 GCF_010883055.1 Belonocnema kinseyi | reverse complement strand
ATGTATATAATAGCATTAATGCTAATATCCTACACCTGAAAAAACATAACCTGGAAACATTAAAATCCCAATTTCTTGATTTTATCTCAAAGCGGATCGAGATATAAATAGAACCGCCGAAGTTTTCCGACCGGCAATCGTGCACCTTCGACATATACCTGTGATAGCATTGGAGTGCACCTCGTTTCAGATCTGGGATCACTGTACAGAACACGTGAGCATGAAGATTCTTCTCTGCACGAAAAATATCAATGGTTGGATTTTCTAACGTTCTGCGGTTTTAGATCTGATTTTTGTTTTGTCTATCATTTTCTTAATGGTTTTTAATATATAGAGCATATGAACAGTACTGTCTGTACCATCTGCATCACTTTGAGCTGATGCTGTAAAGGAATTTTATTTGAAGAATGATCTTCTATATGATCGTTAATCGGCTTCTGTCTTTTCTCTATACTTGAAGGTGCTATCCCTCAAACTTTGTTGTTTCAACTCGAAGTGTTCAATAATGCCAGAATCCTGAAAAGTTGATTTTCCTGTAGTCTAAGAATATCCTTGCTCCTTCTATATTTTTATCACCAACCTTAGACAAATTAAGCTCATCGGTCAGTTCACACAATCAGGGCTCATTTCCGTACGTATGAAATTTTAGTTGAGATCTCAGCTTCCAGACTTGAAAAAATGACGTCTCCTCCTGAAAATCATCCTCCGTTTTAGAACCATCGCTATAGCAAATCTCAAAGCAGTGAAAAATTAAGTTCATAGGTCAAGGTGAAACTAGTGTGACAAAATTTTTGGATAGAGTAGAGGATAGCAGACAGTAGATTTGGAAGACTTGGCAAGATTTTTTTTATTTTAGGAGCTCAGTCAACTCTAGGGTAGTTCAGGATGGATCAAGGGTAAACCAGATGGGCTATAGAGCAAGCGAATAGTTAATTTTTTGTAAAAACTTCTTTTCTCTTGTAATAAAATGGTTGAAAGTTCATGTATTTATTTGGAAATTAAACTATTTTGCTAAAAAAATGTTGGTTGTAAATTAATTTTTTAACTGATAATGTAACCGTTTTTCGTTAAAAATTTATCTATTTTGTTCAAAAGTCATTCTTTTGTTGTTATAAAATTAATTTAAAAAATTTTGAATTCCCGTTTTCGGTAGAAAAATATTGTTTTGAAAATTAAATTACTTATTTGCAAACTTAATTTTCTGCTTGAAAATTTAAATATTATGTTCATACTTTCATCTTTTGGAGTTGATAATTATTTTTCAACTGAAAACATAACAATGCAATTTTTCGTTTAAACATTATCTTTTTGTTGAGAATTCAACCATGTGGTTGAAAATTCATATATTTAGTTGCAATTTCGTCTGTTTGGAGGAATATTAGTCTTTTTTTACGTAAATTCATTTCTTTTGTTGAATATTTGACTATTTTGTTGTAGATTTAATTGTTTCTTAAAGTTCAAAATTGATTTTCTTAAATGGAAATTTAACTGTTCCATTTTTGGTTAAAGTGAATCGTTTTTACTTGAAAATTAGTTTCTTTCTTTGAAAATTCAATTTTTTATCCGAAAAAGTATCAGTTTAAACTTCGTTTCTAAAGAGTAAAACAGAATAATTTCTTTTACATTTTTTTTCTTGCAAATTTTTTTTTTTAATTATAATTTTATCTTTTAACTTCTATGGCAGCGAATTATTGATCTTCTTTGGTAATTTATTTCTCATAGTTAAAAATTGATTTATTTGGTTGAAAATTCGCATTTTTTGGTGGATAGAAATTAAGTTTTTCAACTGTAAACTTAAATACAAACTAAAATTTTCAGTTAAAAAATGTATTTTTTTAAAGTCAATTATTAGGTTGTAAATTTAACACTTTGTCAGAAATTCATTTTTTATTTATTAAAAATTAATTGTTTACTAAAAATATGACTAAGATACGCAGCACTAAATTGAAAAAATTTGAGACCTAAAATCTAGCCTGCTATATCTATTAACATGAAGTAAAATATATTTTCCTCTTTGCAATAAGTCTAATGTTTCTAATTTAACTCAAGATTTTAAAACCGGAATAAAGGGCCCAGTCGGGTAAGTATCTGAAAGCTGCCCGCGCATGTGTCAATTTCCCATTATTACCATATATTGGTACCTATAAATGACAAAATCCCTCTAAGTCTCCACCATTTTTTTGCAAATATTCCATTAGACGTCCTTTTGAACATATATTTTTGTCAAATTTTTCGAAGTGGTGCAACATAGTAAAAATAAAAGTAAAAATAGTACTCGTGTAACTGTGTACCTTTATGATGCAATGTACTGGTCAACTATTTCTTTCAGACACGACCTTCTTCATTTGCCTTTCGTCAGCAATATTATTTTTCACTCTGTGTGATCTTTCCAACAGGGTGACAAGGCATATGATGAACAATAGTGCTTTCTTCTTACTTGGATCGTGACCTTTCAGATATATGCTCCATACATAAATGAAAATACCAGGTGTATACATATGAAACCGGTATTTTTTCAAGAAAAAAACACATTTATTTCAAGAGAATGATAACAAATATTTTATTCAAAGTATGCGCC
>NC_046662.1:109837814-109842521 GCF_010883055.1 Belonocnema kinseyi | reverse complement strand
TACGCCAATTAGCACAAATGGTAAGTTCCGACAGTGCCTACAAGTGTGCCTACTGGCCGCTAAATGGCAATACCGGTTTCATATGTATACACCTGGTAAAAAGAAGTAGCGCGAAATTCTCTTACGATTTTCAATCATTATTGTCTTTCTCTCACCATTTCACTTTGCCACCTTTATTTTTTCGTATCATTAATTCGTGCATTGTTGTATTGTGTTATATTGTATTGTTTTCTTATTATTATAGCTAGAGTCTTCTCGTAAAACTACATTTCCTTCCCGATTATAATTATGTCGTTCTTACGCTATTTCACTTTGCGATATTCATTTGTTCGTTTTCGTCATTCTACTTAGTGCAATGTTTCACTCTACTGCTCGGGTGTCCAACTCAGTCCAACGTCCAACCCGCAGATTGTTGGGATAGCGCAAGTAGGGGGCGGGAGGAGGGGATTTGTAATAGTCAAACTAGGATTGTTATACAATTTTGTTCACTTAAGTGAGTTTATATTAGTCATACAGGCATACGTTTATAAATATTCCACCCAATTTCGCTAGCCTTACTTTTTTTATTTTTTGAAGCCTCTTTTTTTCTCTATACTATTTCTGTAAAAAAATCAAAGTAAACAATTTACTAATAAATAATAATATCATAAAAAATTTACATTTTTTATAATCATGAAAATTTCAAAAACGTTGCTATTCACAACGTGAATTCGCATCTGATGCTAGTTTCCCAATCTTTTGGCTCAGAAAAATTTAAATTTAACTAATAGCGAATTTTCACGTATGTTCTCATTAGTTTTATCAGATCACGATGATAATAGCGTTGATAATATTATCCAACTCACAGTGCAGTGTACATCAATAATAACACAGGTCCACAAAAAAAGTTGTCTGTACGAGACAAGTGACTAGGCTACTCTTATGGATTTTGAGCCGTTGAATCCGAAGCAGGCATCAGAATTTCTCCTACATATCTCAATTTTCCCCTATATGTAAAAGTAGGGAAAAGTGTAGGGATTTCTGGTCACACAGGCTATAAAAATAATTTGTCTGCACGAGACAAGTGACTAGGCTACCCTTATGGAGTTTAAAGCGCTGAATCCGAATCTTGCCTTAAAATTTCTTCTACTCATCTTAATTTTCCCCTAGATGCGAAAAGTAGGGAAATATTAGAGATTTCTGCTTAAACAGGCTATACAAAAATGTTATGCACGAGAAAAGTAACTCTAGGATGCCCTTATGGATTTTCAGCCGCTGAATCCGAACCTGGCCTCAGAATTTCTCCTTTAAATCCCAGTTTTCCCCAAGATGTAAAAGTAGGGAAAAGTTTAGGGATTTCTGGTCACACAGGCTATACAAAAACGTTGTCTGAAACAGACAAGTTATTAAGCTGCGCTTATGGATTTTGAGCCGCTGAATCCAAATCTTGCCTCAGAATTTATCTTAAACATCTCAGTTTCCACCTAGATGCAGAAAATAAGGAAAATCGTAGTGAAAATTTGCACTTTATTTTGATGATGCCAGTATATGCGAAAATAGACACATCTATATTATATTCTTAAGTGCAATGACTTGTAGAGATTTAAATTGTATACAGAAATTCTTTAGTGTGCATTTTATTTCCCTTAGCGTGGGTAACTTTTAGGAAATTGAAGGCCTTTCTCAGAATTTATATATTTACACGGGAAAAAATAAGAAAAACCTAATATCCTTTACAGTTTTGCCTTCGAAATCAGTCACTTGTCGCGTGCAGACAACTTTCCTTTGGTGGGCCTGTGTATCGAAAAATTCCCTGGGCTCAAATTTAGATTTAGCACGAAAATCTGCAAAGGATATGGCATTTTGTTCATTTTTTTCATACAAATGTACATAATACTGGAAAGGCCTTCAATGTCCCTAGAATCTCCCAAGCTAGGGGAAACAAAAGGCACACTAGATAATTTCTGTGTACAAATTAAGTCTCGATAATTCGCAATACTTAAGAATATAACATCCATGCATTCAGAATATCCCTAGGGTTTTCACTACTTTTTGTATCTAGGGAAAAAGATAGTATGATTCAAAAAATTATTTGTCAAATTTAAATTGAGAATGCAAAACTGCAGAGGAAGTAGCATTTATGTTATTCTCTGCTATATAAGTCAGTATAACATGGGCAAGACTTTAAATTTGTCTATATTTATCCTCACTAGGGGAAACAGAATGGAGCCTCTACAAAGTACCCATAAAGACCCCATTCGGTTCCTTTTTAAAAAAATCAAAAAACAGCGAGATCAACTTTTAATCTGTTGAAATTCGGATTCTACGTTAAATTTTCTATTAGAAATTCACGGAGTAGTCGCAATACTTTTTTTGCAGCGGTAAAAAGTTAACGAATTATATAAGATCTATAACGCCTGTTGACTGCTACTTACAGATGATGCGTTTAACGTAGAATCCGAATTTCAACAACTTAAAAGTTTACTTTGCTGTTTTTCGGTTTTTTTTTAAAAGAAACCGAATGGGGACCCAATGGGGTATTTGCGGGTATTTTGTAGAGACTGCATTAGGTTCCTTCGGTCCGCCGGGGCACTGGGGAATTTTTGTATATGAATTTGGATAATTTAGATTCAGAATCTCAAGATCTATAAAGGTATCCTAGTCACTTGTCTTCTGCAGACAAATTTTTTGTATGGCCTGTGCGACTAGAAAATCCCTAGGCTTTTCCATACTTTTTTCATCTAGGGGAAAACTGAGACGTATAGGATAAATTCTGAAGCCATATTCGGATTCAGCGGCTCAAAATCCATAAGAGTAGCCTAGTCACTTATTTCGTGCAGATATCTGTTTTTGTGGGCATGTGTAATTCAACAATTGTGAAAATTTCTAAACATAAGTATATGAAAAAAAGTTTTCGATGCCTTACCGTAATTGCTCCTCCCCACGAATACTTCTTCCATGATATGGCTTTTTGGAGAATTTGGATCTGCTCGAGCTCTGATATAAATTTTAGGAACTCTTCATCACTCATGTTGTAATCAAATTTGGTCAATTCCTCAAATCGGTCCATAAATTTCCCGTTATGGAAAAAACTTTTTCCGCATACGCGCTGTTTGTGGGAATAGATCAAATTTTCTAGACAAGGTTTGGCAGCTCCTTAAATTCATCACAGTTCTTGAAAATCTCGACCGATTTTAAATCCAAGTGAAGAGTAACGTTTTCAATTTGTGATAATATCAAAAAAAGCAAAACTACTTTGTCGTATAGCTGATCTTCGTACAATTCGACCTTAACGGATTTTGCAGTACGTAATAAATTTGGATAAGATGGCGCTTCTTTTTTCAAATTAATGCCTGAGAAATGTTGGTACGGACTTTATTCAAAATCGTACCAATTGTCAAGGTATTCGAGGACCCTTTCGTAAATTTTTTCGCTTCTTTTTTGAATTTCTTCTTCTGAGAATTGTCGGGATGATCTAAGGATGCGCTTATTTTGCTTCGGTAAAATCCATTGCTTAGTCGCGTTTGAATGTTGTCTCTCCATTTCACCATTATTTCTTAAATATCGGTACTCATCACATTTTCTGCTTCCAACGATTTGATACTTTTCGTGATAATATTAATGAAATTGTGGACAAAGAATAAATAACAGTCTGGGATCGTTAAAAGGGCATTTTAATCATTGTTCATCTCCTTTTGTTGATTACTCACGAACTTCCGGATGGTTTTATCGACTTCTTTCTCCCCTTGAGCGATAAAATACTGGTTGATTGCTGGCCATTTAGCGATTAGTCTTTCGATTGCACGAGATAGAGACAACCACCTTGTAACAATGTGTCTCAACATTTCTTGAAATTCCATCTTAAATTCGTCGAACTAGTTTTAAAACTCTGCAACTTTTTTGCACTTAATAATAATTCAGCATGACGTTATATGACTAAATTTTCAACATCATAAGATGCTGCCTTGCAAACGTGCCTTCCAGTATTGCGAATCACATGCGCGTTGCAGTTATTCATATCTGCGAGAACCATTTCAGCACTTTTCGGAACCAAAATATTTTTCCCAAGTGTCCAGTCTTCATTCTGCAATATTTTTATGTTTTTGCTATGCTGCTATTTGCGTATAACTTGCTGCACGGTTTCCTTTCACAGTATATACTGCGAGAACCATGGTAATGATTTACACCTTGGTAAAATTGAACAATTTTAGCCTTGGCCACTTTTAATTCTTCGGATGTGCCTGAAAAAATAATTTGTTGTTTATCTCTATAATATATAATGCATACTGTGAGAATGTTATTTTATTTACAAAAACAAAATCAACACGTACCTTCGGTACTACACCTTCTGTTCCTTAATATTCGAGAACGAATTCTCTTAAAAAATATGCTGGGCGCCAGGCTTTTCGTAGCCATTCAAAACATCAAAAATTCCAAATAATAATATGCTACAGAAAAATCTCAAAAATAAAAAAAAATCTCTAACAAGATTTAATAACCGCAAAATTAGACGACAAATCCCAATTTTCAATCTAAATTACCGTTAGTTACAGTATACCGGAATAAGGTCATGTTAGCTCAGCCCTGAAAATCTAGTTAATGGTAGAGGGGGTTGGTCGACGGTAAAACTGTTGTAAATATACTAAATATTCTAATCCTAATCTAATAATCTAAATAAGTAAGTGTCGCGTCATATGTTGTACGCGACGATTCCGCGCAGCGAGACGA
>NC_046662.1:109836496-109837714 GCF_010883055.1 Belonocnema kinseyi | reverse complement strand
GTGGTTAAAACAAAAGGTGAAGCAAGAACACGATTTGGAAGATAAAAATTATGAATTTAATAAACAATTACGAAATCAAATTCGAAAAACATTTATAACAGAATTGAAGAAAATTATTACATTAACGGATCAAGTGAATAATAGTATAGAAATGGCGAAACAGGCTAAAGTTGAAGATATTTTAATACCAATTTTTGATGGAGTAAACTACTCAAGCTGGAAAACGAGATTATCAATTTTGTTAGAATACAAAGAATGTAAAAATCCAGCTGATAGACTAATGAACGACCAGGATAAAGCAAAGGAAACTGAATGGAAGAAAATGGATCTGAAAGCGAGGACAATTATAATCAGCACTGTATCGGACAAACAATTAGAATACATTGGTGGATGTAAAACTGCATTTGAGATGCTACAGAAATTTGATAAATTATATACGACGCAGTCCACAGCCCTGCAAATTATATGCAGAGAAAAAATAGAAGACATCAAGTTAAACAATTTTAATTCAGTGGATGAATTCTTCGCCGAATTCGAGAAAACTACGAACGAGTTCAAGGCAGCTGGCGGAAGGCTGGACGAAGCCGAAAAAATGCGATATTTATTAAGAGCCTTGCCATCAAGATATAGCTACATAGGAGACTTTATAGATGTCATCCCGGAAGAACAGAGAACAGTTGATTACGTGAAATCAAAGATAAAAGAAAAGAATATGTCTAAAACAGAAACAGAAAAAAGAAGTAATGTCAGCACTTATGCATCCCAAGCCAAAGGGAAATGTTTTAATTGTGGAGAATTCGGACACTACAAAAATGATTGTACGAGGCCGCAACAGCAAAGCAACCGGGGCAGAGGTGCTCAATCCAGCCAAGGTCAACGAGGCAAATCAAACCAGAGTCAGCGAGGTCAACACAGAGGCTTCAGCAGAGGTGGAAACTACAGAGGTCGGGGCCGAGGCAGAGGACAAGGTCAACCCAGAGGCGGCGAATCTTCGAGCGAGCAAGTAAACAATTATCAATCCGAGTCGTGGATAACACAGGTGTGTCATCCAGAAGGAGAACAGGTAACACTTTGTAATCAATCTAATTTCTTATTCCCTACTATGACTCTCGAGTCAAGTAGAGATAAGCAAATTAATTGCGAAAATGAATTAAGTCAGGTAAATTATGTAACTGGATATAGCGAAAATCCTAATGAAATAAATTGGTTGCTAGATAG
>NC_046662.1:109835623-109836395 GCF_010883055.1 Belonocnema kinseyi | reverse complement strand
CGACAAAAGTAGGTACCATTGAAATGTATTTTAAAAATTATTATAATGAAAAATGGGTAACTTTAAATAATGTTTATTACGTACAAGGAATTAAGCAAAATTTGTTAAGTTTCTCAAAGATAACAAAAAATAGTACGATTGTAGCAAAAGGTGAATGTGCTAAAATTTACAATCAGTCCAGAGAATTAATAGCTGTTGCAAAGAAAATAAATAATTTGTATTTTATGAATAGTCAAGTAATTGAAAAGGAAATCAACCAAACAAACGTAAATAAATTAAAATTAACAGATAAAGAGAAATGGCATAGGGCACTTGGCCATGTAAATTTCCAGTATTTGAACAAACTAGTTAACCATAAATTAGTAGACGGCCTGCCAGATAAAATTGAAAACATTGAAATGAAATGTGCAAACTGCATGGAGAGTAAAATGGCAAATGTACCTTTTGCAAACAATCGATCGAGAGCAACTGAAATTTTAGAATTAATTCATACCGATTTAAATGGTCCACATAACACAACAGGTTATGGTGGAGAAAAATATTTTCTAACTTTTGTAGATGACTATAGTAAATGTACAAGAATCTTTTGTATTAAAAGTAAATCAGAAACAGCAAAATGCTTCATAGAATTTGTAAATATAGTTGAAAATAAATTCAATAAAAGAATAAAAAAGGTACGATGTGATAATGGAAAAGAGTATTTAAATAGCGAAATCTATGAGTTTGTAAAATCAAAAGGAATAGAATTAATGCCGTGTCCGCCGTACGTACA
>NC_046662.1:109829105-109835523 GCF_010883055.1 Belonocnema kinseyi | reverse complement strand
CGCGCACTACACTACAGATTAGTTTAATAAACCTTTTTCTTATTTTATATTGAAATAACAGTGCCTGTGTTTCATTTATTTATCCACCACCTCCAACAAAAACAATGAAAGAAATTCCTGAGTTCAAATAAAACGAGATCAGTTAAAATTTTAATATAAAAAAACAATTTATAGCTCTCAAAATGGAATATCTACATACAACTATCTACATATCCTAAACTAACTAATCTATAATAGATTAGGCTCATTACCATTTGTATTACTCCATGACTTTAAACTAAAGCTCACGCTATCAAACTACAAATAAAATCTAATATAACCTCTCAGCATACATTTTGTAGGTTAATTCTAAGTTGTGGTCTTAATGAAAGTGCGCAAAGGTACGATCGGCTAATAAGGGTACTCTGAAGAAGGGATCAAAATTATGATGGGTATTCATATCTAGATGAGTGTGTAAAAGACCAAAGGGGCAGTCATATTGAATGGGGGTTGTCGTAGTCAAAAAAAATAAAAGGGGTAATTCAAAAGGGGAGAACAAAATGGGGTGACCGAGTGTTTAACAATAACTATAGGGAGTAGTCACATTGAAAGTCGTTTTCCTAAATTTCGGAAGGGGGTTATCAAAATCAGTGAAAAAGCGGTAACAGTAACTCTACCAAAAGGCGTAGCCATTTTTCATAAAAAAGGGTTAATCAATTCGAAAAAATAGGAGCTTGGTCATAATTCATAAATTTATCAAAATGAGAGATGGTCGTAATCAGACAAAGGTGGGTAGTCAAAATTGATAAATTTATCAAAAATAAGGGGTGGTCATATTCATACAGAAGGGATAGTCAAAATTTATAAATTTACCAAAATGAAGAGATGGTCATATTCAGACAAAAAGGGATAGTCAAAAATCAAAAATGGACAAAAAGGGATAGTCAAAAGTCAAAAACAGAAGGGGGGGGGGTCAAAATTCCATAGAAAGGCGTGGTCAAAATAAAATCAAAACAAAACTGGCCTTAACCTTACTACAGTCAAATAAAAGACTCTAACAAGACCCGCTTATGGAACTTCGCCCGGACCACGTGCCAAAAAAAGGACTTTCTCAAAACGGCCCCATTTAAGCCGAAAATTTACGCAAAAATTAATCCACACAAAAAAAAGATAAACTCCATATGAGTGAGAATCAACGCTAACAAATCTATTTAACAATAGCAAAAGGCTTACTTTCCACAATTTTAAAGGATTAATGATAAATTAACCCCAAAATGGCCACGTGTCGGGTTAGTTTCCCAGCTAGGTAATAATTAATGAGCCTTACCCGAAAAATGTCAACCAGGTCCCCAGCAATCGCCCAGGTAGCCCTCAAATATCCGACGGAGTCAATGATTTTCCGATGCTAATCCTCTTTTCACACTAAATTATATTAACTAATCTCAAAAGACGCAACGCGTGGGAAACACCAACGGTAAGTGAGAACGAGCCCTGGCGTGATTTCGGCTCATTCGTCTTCTCGCCTTCTCCTTCATGTCACTTGTGCGCTAATTAATTGGAGTTGGCGCGACGGCAGGGAATGTGTCGTAGCGGACTTCAGTGCCGACTAATAGGGGTGCTAGCGGTCGCCGTAGTCCTTTTTATTTTACTCTTGTCACGATTGTGACCAATAAAACATATTTTAATCGATGGATAATTATTCTTTTTACTCTCCGGTAAGACCTATTGGCTACAGTCTGGAGCCCAAACTTATCTTGTCATCAGCAATAGATCTCCTCTGGTACAAGTAGTCCCAATAGTAATAGTCCGGGCCTAGGCTGAAGAGTGACGTACTGGTCGAAGCATTGGTTGGTAGTCCATGTCACGGCGGGAGTATTTGAACGGCCTAAAAGTATACAGTATACATAAAAATTAAAAAACAAAGCGAAATCAGTTCTTAAATATGCAATTGCCTCATTATTACAGTCGCTAGTCATGGATTACCGCACAGTTCTTGATGCGTCCTTAAAAAACCGTCGAAATATAATGAGAAAAATCATTAAATAAAATAAAGTGACATTTTTATGAGTTGCAAAAATTTTGCAATGTCACAATTCCCCCCTCCCAGGGGCAGACTAAATAGGTTTTTTAATCTTTCGAACCTTTCCTGCTCCCAGGCCGTAGGAAAGAGACTATCCCTTTGGTCCCTAATGGTTTCGTCCTTAGGGTCTATACCCTCAATGACATTTGTCAGAATTAGGGGTTCGATTGGGTCACAACTAAGGGTCAGAAACAAGCTCCTCGTCATATGTTACATAGGGTTTTAGATCTTGGATAACCGCAATTATCGCCGACGGTTATAGTATCGAGCCTGTTTCTGGAAAGCAGTATCTAGATTTTTGATGACCCAATCTCGCATAATCTGTAACTTTTTCATTCGCTGCGTTCATAACTCTAGGGCCTGTGGTTCTATCTCAGGGTTTCCTTCTTCCCATCTTTACGCGAGTTAAAGGGCTTAGGGTCCCTACGTACATTGAGAAAGTCGGTGGTAGTTCGGACGGGTCGTATGGTAAGCCGTATTATACGCGAACCGGAACTCGGAGAGATGTTCATTCCAAGCTCGGTGGTCTTTGTCTATATATGATATCATTATGGTCTTTAATACTCTATTAACCCGCTCGGTAGGGTTGGCTTGAGGGTGGTACGGAGGGGTGGTGGTTTAAAAGATATTGTATTACTGGACATGACAATATTTGTGCCTGAGCTAGGCAGGATCTTATCTGGTCAAAGGCGAGATTCTGGTCTCCTTCCCATTTCTAACGTTTTTTTCTTTTTCAACAGTAGTGTCAAAGGAGCAGCGATCGTCGCGAAATCAGGGATAAACTTACGATACCACGATGACATTTCTAAAAAACGTCTTATTTCCTTAACACTTGTAGGGATAGGGTATTCCAAGATATCATCTAAGATCATCCAAGTATGCCAATGCATGAAGTTCCATCTCTAGATCAATTAGCTGATCCAATGATCGTTGGAAAGTCGCGAGGGTTTAGTGAGTCCGAACGGCATTTTTGTAATCTGAAATAATCCGCAACCAGGCACGGTAAATGCAGTTTTTTCACGACTACCGAGCTCAAGAGGGATTTGAAGAAAATCCTTATGCAAGTTGAGGGTGGATATATATTTTGCTCTGCGTAATTTATCTAATATCCCGTTCATCTGAGGTAACGGATATGCATCTCTTTTCGTAACCTCGTTAAGTTTACGGAAATCCAGACAAAATCTATAGCTCTTATCCGGTTTCTTATCCATAACTATAGTAGATGACCAACCACTTTTAGAGGGTTCGATCACGTCATATGCCAACATGGCATCAACCTCTTCAATAGTCGCTTCCATAACTTTTGGAGACACAAGATAGTGGCGTTGCTTAATAGGGGGGGGGGGGTAAATTCCTACATCGATTATATCTCCTGATCATTCTTCTATATCGAAACTATATATTCCAGAGGGGTCTTGTTTGTAGCACCAAGTTCTATCTACAAAATCAATCTGAATACCGAAAACCTTAAGAAAATCGTTACCAATGGCATAGGCCACTGGGAGTGAGGGCAATACCCGAACTCTTATCTGCCTAGCCTTATTTTTTAATTCTACTGGTGCAATTATTTCCTGTGATAAAAGCTGGACTTGACTATTCGCGACATGTACTAGACTGTGTCTATTCTCGACTTTCAAATTTAAATCTTCGATGACTTCCATGCCTCCCATGCCTATAAAAGATGTAGTTGCACCCCCATCTATCAATGCTTTTATAGGGTTACCTAGAATTCTGAAAGTAACATACATCAAAGGCTCTGGTTTTGATATTGGGGCTGGACAGTAGGCTAGTTCAGAAGGATTATAAATGGGAATAGTGGTGATCTTGCTACAATAATATTCACTACTTGTGATAACGGATGGAAATGGATCATTTTTAACAAAAGAAATAGATTCCTTTATATTTGTTTTATAGGGGTAAGTATCTTTCGGATCGGACATTATTATTTTTTGAGATTGAAGATTAGGGGTTGAATGTGAGGGAAAATTGTGGGCAAAGGTGTGAGAACGAATATTTAAGCACGCAGAAGAGGTGTTGGAATTTTCATTCTCTGAACTTGTGAAAAAATTTTGAGCCTCAACGTCCTCACCATTACCCTGGCCAATTTTACAAGAAAGGTTTTAATAAAATTCGTTCATATGTAATTTTTTGGGCCTAAGAGATAATGCAGGAGATGCTGTGGGCTATTGATCATAAAACAGAAAGGATAGTCAAAATTTATAAATTTACCAAAATTTAAAGATGGCCATATTCCGACAAAAAATGTTAGTCAAAAATAAGAAATGGACAAAAAGGGAGAGTCAAAAGTCAGAAATAAGGGATGGCCATATTTAGACAAAAGCGATGGTCAAAATGTATAAATTTATCAAAATACGGGGGTCGTCATATCCAACCGAAGGAGAGGACTCATAGTTTAGTGAGAATACGATGGTCCAAATTCTATAAACATAAGGGGGTATTCGATTCAATAAAGGGGGAGTGGTAAATTCGTCAAAATTAAGGGAAGGTCACATTTATACAGATGATGGAGTCAAAATTCCATAGAAAGGTGTGGTTAAAAATAAATCACATCGAGAAAATCATTAGAAAAAAATCAATAACAAGCCATTATATAAATCACCATAGAAATAAATGTTATAAATCACATTTCATTATTGGGTAAAAATTTAAAAAAAAAACAGGTTTAATACATAGGACAAAGAGCGTACGTTTAGATAATCACCAGAAGCTTGGGTTGGTATCAAACATATAAATCAAACATCGAAAAATCAATAAACATAATCAAATTCCAACAACAGCATAATCATCACTCAATCAAAATAAAATCATAACAAAACTGGCCTTAAACTCACTACCATCAATAAAAGCCTCTAACAAGACCCAATTATGGAACTTTGCCCCGACCACGTGCCAAAAAAAGGACTTTCTCAAAACGGCCCCATTTAAGCCAAAATTTTCGCAACAATTAATTAACACAAAAAAATAAACTCCATATAAGTAAGAATCAACGCTAAGAAATCTATTCAACTATAGGAAACGGCTTACTTCCAACAATTTTAAAGGATCAATGATAAATTAACCCCAGAATGGTCACGTGTCGGGTTAGTTTCCCAACTAGGTAATAATTATATAGTCTTACCCGAAAAATTTCAACCAGGTACCCAACGATCGTCCAGGTAGAGATTCCTCAAATCCAGTCGATATCTCAACAAAAGTCTTATTGAGGGGTGACGTACTCCTCGAAGTGTTGGTTGGTAGTCCATGGTATGGCGGGAGAATTTGAACGGCCTAAAAGTATACATTTTGCCCTCGTCCTGCATCTCTGGTTCTTTTAATATCCTCTATAGTCCCGTGTGTCCCAGATGTCCCTCGAAGTATCTGACAGTCGGCTAAGATCGGCAGATTACATGACAAATATAAACAAAACAAAGCGAACTCAGTTCTTAAATATAAAACTTTCTTCTAATTACAGTGACTAGTCGTGGAGTACCGTGCATTTCCCGAGGTGCCCTTAAGAATCCCTCGAAATATAATTTAAAAAACCGATAAATTAAATCAATTGAAATTTTTGTGAGTTGCATAAATTGTGCAACGTCACAACTCCGCCCTCCCAGGGGAGGACCGAACAGCTCTTTAACCGAAGGTTAGTTTACACAAAAAAATAATCAAAATTACTGCAAAAAATTTTGCCGGAAAAGACTCAATGTTTCTCAGTCTGGGAAATAGGCAATCCTTTACTTGCACGCAGTTCCATGACTGAACCTTACAGTATAGTAATCATAAATTACCATATACTTTTATGATAATACATACTAAATATTAACTTTACTCTCGAAGGGAAATACTCTAACATAAGTCTCTACCTAAATCTTGTAATAACTATCAGCCTCATTTATTCATTTCTGTTAATGCCAATTTACAAAACCAATTCAACTAAATAATTTAACTTTTCTTTGTAAAATATAAACCAAAGTATTCATTTCACTGGAATAAAATAAAAAGAGTGACACATAAACTGAAACTCTAAACTTCAAAGTAATATACACAAAAAATTTAATTAGAACTTTATACCAGGTGTATACATATGAAACCGGTATTGCCATTTAGCGGCCAGTAGGCACACTTGTAGGCACTGTCGGAACTTACCATTTGTGCTAATTGGCGTATTGTCATCTGTCAACAATATCCAATACCAAACATTTCAAGTTTCATATGACATCGTGATTTTTGTCGCTCTTGAAAATATCGAAATACGTTCCTTCAAACAAAGATTTGCGGGGAGCATTAATTTTCTGTTTCCATTTGGGTAAATCGGCGATAGAATCTCATCGAATGCTTGTCGAAGCTTACGGAGAGCAT
>NC_046662.1:109823110-109829005 GCF_010883055.1 Belonocnema kinseyi | reverse complement strand
GGCGCATACTTTGAATAAAATATTTGTTATCATTCTCTTGAAATAAATGTGTTTTTTTCTTGAAAAAATACCGGTTTCATATGTATACACCTGGTATAAGAGGAAATAAAATTTAAATTAAATGTTAATAATCATTATAATAAACAGAAGGGGGTCTATCAGAAGTATAGGGTCAAAAAGGATCTTAAGGGATAAAGGCTCCTTGAGCTTCAACGTCCCCACTACTACCCACGCCAATCTGATTATTTGAAACCTTTGGTGACCTAGAGGCGGAATTTTTTATGTGAGGGTCGAACCTGTCTCTTTCGTTAAGAAGAAACCATCAGTTATTTCGGTAAAATCTATCTCTTGCTCTTGTTCGTCTAATAACGCGAATTTCTCCTTTCGTCTATCGATTTGTCTTGATCTATTTTGGCGGTATGATAGGTCGGGTATTAAGGATCGATCTGCCGAAATTTCTAGTTTTTCCAGGTGAGAAAAACTATGTACCATTCATCGCTGAATGGTTAGCTGATAACAAGGTAACAAATTACGATGGATGATGGACGATTTTCCGTGTAATGATAAACATTCGTTAAATTTCGATATTGTCTGCCATAACTAAGATGATTGTTGTCAAACGTATCTTCTAAATGTTGGCCATGAAGATCAAGATCACGACGGGAAGGGTTGCGCCAGTCTACCCTACTTAGATCTACATGACGGCCTCTACTCGAAGCTCTTGCGATTTCGCGCTCGGCTATAGTGATCTGAATGACGAAGACGATCCCTTATAAGATCTTGATCGTCGTTATGATACACGGGATAATCTCTTTAGTTCAGGCATGAGAGAGTATCTTGGCTTACGCGATTTTATCCTTAGTCAAGATATCAAAAGAGGAAGGTCATATTATAACTGAAAGGGTTGTCAAAATTTCACTAGAAATAGGTACTTGATTTAGCAAAAGAGGGTACTCATAGTTTATAAATTTATCAAAAAGAAGGGATGGTCATATTCAGACAAAAGGGTTAGTCAAAATTCCATAAGAAGGGGTAATTAATTTAACAAAAAGGGGTAGTCATAGTTTGATGGAAATACGATAGCCAAAACTTTATAAACAAAAGAGGCATTCGATTTATCAAAATTAAGGGAGGGTCGTGTTTCAACAGAATGGAAAGTCGAAATTCTACCAAAAAGATTTCACCAAAAGGGGTGGTCGTAGTTCAGAAATATGGGGAGTCACAATCTGCAAAAATGAGGATGTTCAAAATTCAACAAAAGGGGAGATCGTAATTTCGTCAATAATCACGATACATAGCTTTAAAATAAATGGGGTAACCTTAGAATTAGTAAATTAGCCGGTACACAACATATTACACAGAACCAGATAAAGCAATAGCAATAAACCAATAGATCAGAAATAGGCATATTCGAGCAACATAGTTCCAGGTGAAGAAGTCGAATTTGGAATTTGTGAAAGTTATTGACAATTTATACATTTAATTTTTGTAATTTTGTTTTCTTTTTTTGTTTCTTTTGTTTGTTACCGTGTTTTACAGTAAATCTGATACTTCATTTTTTACATTTAACCGTATGACTTTCATTCTTCTTCAGCCAGCCTGTATATTCGTTTATCTGCAAATAGTTATCGTTGAATGTGTTGTAATATTTTTTCTTAGCTGGTGGTTCTTGTTTATTATTCGAATTCCCTCGTAGTGACATGTTCTTTTTTTATTGCAGAAGATTCAAAATAATCAATTTTAACCTAAAAATCCATAATATGTTCACACGGTCTATACGTGGAATCGAATCAGACTAATCAGTTGTTGGATGGAACTAATATTTTTCCTTTTTCTCACTCGTATAGGATTTGATAACAAACATAATATTGGTCCGTTCCAAAACCAATCGCGCATAACTTTTTTAGTACACTGGTCGAAATGCTCCCTTATACAAAGATATTATAAACCAAGATGAGGCACCTCATTAGCAAACCTATAATATTTTCCAAGAACTAAAAAGATTCCATTAATTAAAAAGAGATGAAGATATTTCTGTCTCTTTCTAACCAACGGTATCTTTTTATTCTTGGAACGTATTATAGGTTCGCTAGTGAGATGCCGCATTTAGATTTATAATAGCTTTAAATTGTTCCCCTAGATAACATAGTTTCCATTTAAAACACGTGGCACCTAGTATTTAGAAAAAAACGGACATCTACGACAAAAACTAGTATACCAATTTTCGAAAAAAATGTTTGGGCCCCGATTAACCTGAAAATCCGTAGACTAAGTTTTCGACCCGTAAACCCGAAGATTTCTCCTGAAACACGGAGTTTGCTAGCTAAACCCGTGGTGTTGGCAACCCTATCTACTGCAAAGGCATCTATGATTTCACAACTCATTGTCATTTCATCATTATCGCAAGAATCTGCTTCTCAGCTTTATTTGTTTCCCGATCACTGCGCCATTTCAGTTTGTGATGTTCATTGGTTTTATCCGTATTTCCGAATAACCCACTTTTTCATTCAACGAAAAAAACTGCTTTTATGATCGTACAAATCATTGTGATTTTACTAATATCGCAAGAATCTTTTTTTGTTTTTCATTCGTTCCTCATTCGTAATTCTCATTCTTGTGTTATTGCACTCGGCGATTTTCATTTGTTTTTATCCATGCTCTGTTTTGTTCCTGATTTTTATTTATATGCTGTCTTAATCTATTAAAGAGTGAAATTTTTAAATTTAATACTTATAAATATCTTATTTTTGACATATTTCTGCATCACTGAGTAAGCTTACGTTTGCTGGCTGGAATGTAATTTTGAGAAAAACGGTGAATAAAAAAAGTTAATGAGTGCTACGGATGAAGCGAAAACTTTTTTCTCCTGTCTTAAACGGGTAATAGTTGTAGGTGACATTTTATGTTGTAAATGTGGACTTACTGTTTACAGAGAAGATAATTCTGACAAAAAACTTGATTGTGAAACTGAAACAGATGCTTCTGCTTTAGAATCAACGTCTAATGATCTAACATTTTAAGTAAAACTAAAATCAATACAAGTGGATTCTAAGATTGAATATATAGAAATCCCGATGCAGAGGTCTGGTGCTATCCATTAAAACTGCTGTTTTTGTTTTTCTTCAAATAATATAACTGTAATTTCTGCAGAAGCACGCACGCAATGTTATATTAAGAAAAAATTCATTCTATCTGGAAATCGATGTTGTAAAACTCATCTTATAAAAAATCGAATTTACGAAAATGATCTTAAGATTTTAAACAAGCATTCTAACACAACAAGACTCACCGTGTCAGAATTATCTAAACTGATGGAAACTCTTTCCATTAAATGCGATTCCACATTGCTAGACAATATCAATGAATTCAGCCTTTCAGAATAACAAGTTCAAGTTGTCACTGGTTTATCTTGGGAAAATCTTCTGGAGATTAAGGAAATTACTTCTTAAGCAGATAATTTCAGACTATTCTGCCAGTGTGGTTAAATCTTTTGAAAATAACGTTCTACCAGGTCGTTTTTGTTCGTATTGTTTTGATAGAGCTGAACTCATTCAAAATCTTATAACGGAAATTGCAAAGAATTTATTTCAGGCTCATAATCACTTACTATTGATTTGTGATGGCACATATGCGCGACATCAGAAAAGTACAAATAATGAAGATCAAAGAAAGGCTTTCTCTAGACAAAAGAAAGTTTCCCTTTGCAAGCCTTTTACTATTTGTACGAATGATCTTGAAATCCATTATAGAAGATGCAAATGGCTTATGCAAATTCTTGGAAAAAGATGATTCCTTTGTACATGATCGAGGCTTCCGAGATGTAAAAAAATATTTGGAAGATACAAATTTCACAGTATTGATGCCCGTATTGAAAGGTAAAATGAAGAAACTGCCAGCAGCAGAATCTAATCAGTCTCCTTTTGTTACTAAAATTCGTTGGACAGAAGAAGCTGTTCATGGTACTCTTAAACAGAAGTATCGTCTTTTGGATCACAAAATAGACAACAAACTAATACTGAAAGTTGGTATTTGTTTTAGAATTACATCATTTCTTAATAATACTTATGGTGAATGGCTGCAATCTAACGTAGAAGCTAGAGATGAAATCTTGGACAGAATGCCTGCTCGAAAAGATGTTCAAAATACACTAGCTACTGAGGCATAGGAAAAAGGGTGGATTCTACGAAAACCTCTCTCTCAAGCAGTCACTTTAGAAGAAATACTATATTTTCCAGATATGACTGAAAGAGATTTAGTGGTCTTTTTAACTGGATCATATTAGCTTTCTGAATCTATATCTTATTTGGCAGAAATTTTAAATAAGGATGAAAAATTAGATGTTGAGTAGGCGAAAGAAGAGATCAAGTTGCCCTCTCTGGATGACCGAAGGAACCGAAAAATACCTCCGCAAAGTACCCTTAAAGACCCCACTGAGCCCTTACGGTTCCTTCTAAAAAAAAAAACTTTCAAAAGACAGCAAGATCAAATTTTAAATTGTTGAAATTCAGATTCTACGTTAAAATTTCCACCAGAAACTCACGGGGTAATCGGAATACTTTTTCTTGCAATGTTAAAATTTTTTAAATACATCATTAACTTATGTTGAAGGTGACTTCAAGCGCACCCATAGTAGTTCAAGTAGTATGTTGCGCGCGAAGATTAAAAATAAACTTCAAAATTAGTAAATTAATGTGAACAAATATATATAATAATTTAAATGTCTAATTTCATACAAAATTAATACCTTCTCCCAGTAGCTTCTGAGAAACATAAAAAAAGTCATTTATTAAGGTGATATCACATGTTTTAAAAAAATGTAACAGTTTAAAGTAATGAAAAATACGCCTTATTCCGCGTAAAGTGGAAAACCAGTTCGTCAGACATGATTTCTTTTAAGGCGAAGCTGAGGAAATCTTTCAGCTTCGTTTCTCTTGAGTCAGTACTAAAATCTATTACTGTTATGTCTGGCAACGAATTTGGAGGTGGAATTTTTAATCTTTTTTCAAGTATCGATTTAAAACCAATGTGCAGATATTCCCCGCTAGCAATACGCTGAATGATTCTACTCGCGACAGCACTGCGAGTTTGATATATATTTTTGGCACCTTTTGATAAAAAATTCACATTCACGGGAAATTCATAAAAAACTGGTGATTCCGAAAAAACCTTGTTTTTAAAAAGTACTTGTCGGAGAGCGAATTATAATAATCACGACGAATAGTAAGTTTACGAAAGGATAAAAAAAATGAGGCTAAAATTGTATTTTTCCCTTCTATCACTTACTATCCATTCGTTTCTATTATAATTCACTTTCAGGCTTTTAAAAATGTAAAAAATTTTGGGAACTTCTTCAATTTTCTTCCCGTTTTTTTCTTTAAAAATCATCAATTATTCTTTTTATGTTGAAAGTTTGCGTATTTAGTAGAAAATGAACGTTTATGTTTCGAATTAAATAATTTTTTAATCTAAAACTCTTCGTGAATTTGATAACTATTACATGTTTCTTTGAAAACTCATATTTTCTGTTTAAAAATTCAACTATTTGGTTGAAAACTTATGAACTTCATCAAATGTGAAATGCGTGAATGTGTAAAGGACCCCGTAGCAAATGTACATGAAATGGCTTTTGGTCGATTTTGATTAAACTTTGTAAAATTGTAGTTCTCAATGTCTCGATCAAAAGTGTTATAAGGCATAAAGTTCGAAAATGGACAGTTTTCGAGTTATAAAGGATTAAACATCCGACCCTTTTAAGAAACATTACCAAATATCTCGATAACTGCAGCTCTGGGAAAAAATGTTTCCTATGAAGCTTATTGGGATCTAACGGGGAAATGCAATGAAAGTCATGTTTTCAAGACACATCCTTCTTGACTCTCACGTAACTTACGTCCT
>NC_046662.1:109819471-109823100 GCF_010883055.1 Belonocnema kinseyi | reverse complement strand
AAAAAGAAAACAAAGAACAAAATAATACGCAATGGGTGTTAGCGCACGCAGCGCGCAGGTGTGACAAGCCACATTAGTACTTTTATAATCATACGAACAATGACTTGAGAGCTCTGCTATCATTTTTGTGCGATTCATTTTGTGTTTACAAAGGACGGGCGCTTCGTTTTTGAGTACATATTCCCGGTACAGCGGGCCAGTGTGGTACACTTGCTTTGGCTGTTCTTTTGTGTCTTTTAATTGGCGATTACTTTCTGCGGAAACATTCAAGATACTGCGAGGCAGATTGCTACATGTGATTTTGTTATTCTGTTTTATTTTCTCTTTGAACTACGTTCATTCATGAATGAGTAAACGTTAGACCCGCTACATTGTATAGTCAGTCTAATTTTTTTTTGTATAGTTTTAGTAAAGTGCGTTTACTGAAGCAATTCCTAATTAAGTACTTGCATTCTATAAATGTAAATCTTTAATCACAATAGAATTTAGAAATCTTTTACGGTGTTACGTTCGTGATGGAAGATTTGCTCCTTGTTTCATGACTCGGATCGACGGAGATGGGAATGCTGGCAAAAGGAAAATCGCTATTCGCATACGAGATGAATTACGAAGACCGTCATTAGAAATTACACATCTGACAAAGATATGCTCTAATTGAAATCAATTGATTTGTAACGAATTTTCTGCTACGGAGAAGGATCTCACATGTTGCAGACTGAATATCTTATCGCAGACTACAAGTAACACGTGCCTTCTCTGCAATTCCGCGGATAATGCACAAAGATTATCAGTCGAATGCAGAGTAAATGTTTCCATTTCATGCAATATTTACATCCCGGAAAACGTAAGCTCATGTCCGCATCAACTAAATGATGGTTTAATTCTGCAGCCTCTTTTACGGGGCTTACGTTTCACAAACAGGCCATACGTAATTAGAGGCTCACTGCTGCAAGCATTTTTGCAAGGACTTCGTAACGTAGCTTTAAGTCAGACTAGACTTGTTGACAAAAATAGTCTGTCTGACACTGAATTTGAATGTTTTTGTCCTGTAACCAAAGAACATTTTCGAGAATTGTTTACTTTTTGTGATAGAGTGCCCCGTGAAGGTGGTTACAATTATGTGGAAAAGATAGATTTGCTGATGTTTTTATGTAAACTGCGTCAAAGTCTATCGTATGCTCTCTCAAGGTTATGTTTCAATATCCGACTAGACAGTCAGTCAGTGGAGCCATTGCCACGGTCAAACAATCCTTAATGTAACGTTTTGAACCTAAAAACATCGAAGTTGACACAATTGTGAGAGAAGATTATATTGCCAGGCATGTTACTGATTTCGCTAATCAATTATATAATCCGGAACCACAAAATCCTCGAGTTATTGCGTGTATTAATGGCTCCTACTTTTACACTCATGAGAGTAGCAACTTCCGGGCTCTGCGACAGTCATATTGTGTTCACAAAGGACGGCACTCAGTCAAACCTGTATTAATAGTTGCACCTGATGGTTACATCCTCGACATTCAAGGACCGTACTTTTCTGACAGCCGTAATAATTATGCTGTTGTATTACAACATGAATGCGCAATAGACGCTGACAGAATGCAAAGGTGTTTCCAAGAAGATGATATTATCATTGTTGATAGGGGATACCGAGATGCCACTAATATTTTGGCGCGTTTGGGTATGATCTGGAAAATGCTAGCTCTTCTTCCACGACAACAGCATCAGCTGACAACAGAAGATCCTAAAGAATCTAGTCTAGTGAAAAAGTCTAGATGGATCGTCGAAGCTATGAACGGACACATCAAATTAATTTTTCAAATTCTTTCAGCAAGTAGTACAAATACACCACGTTCCTAACCTAGGTGATTTTTGTCCGATAGCTGGAGCTATAATTAATAGATACCATCCATTAATTTTCATGGAAGGAGCTCATGTCGAAATGGCCAATTACCATATGTACTTAAAAAATCTAAGGAACCGAATTTCGTGCAAGCGCTGGTTGAGGCAGAAAACCTTAAGATAAGTAACGCCCAACAAAGGTTTAATTAGATGCGGGCCAATTATTGGATTTCCCAGTACTGACACTTGAATTATTGAAATAACTCACAGTTGGGGTTTATCAAGTTAAACTTGCACCTTCTTACGTGCAAGAAAAACTGCAACGAGACAATGGCGAATAACTCGACATTGGGATGCCACAAAGGAATAATCAAATACCACAGCCAGGATTTGTAAGAATCAGAGTTTTTTCTCGATTTCGAAACGTGTCTCAGCATCAACTCTGGATTGCTTATAGACCGAAAGGTGATGATGACATGGACGTTGGAATGGCTGACGATGAAGAACTTACTCCTATAGGAGGATATTATTGTACATGCCAGTCAGGTGCTCGAACGCTTGGAACTTGTGTACATATAAGCATTCTTGGGGTATGCTCGGCATCAAAAAAGAATTCGCTTTCCATCACAAAGACTGATTCAGACCATAAATGATGCAGAAAATCCGTTACCAGCAAGAGATATTCAGTTACCAGAACTTGCCTTCATTGGCTAGAATCGACGACATCCTGGTCATCTCTTACCTTCATTGGCTAGATAATGACTAAATCTCGCTCATGTCTTGCCTTCAATGGACGGATATTAACTAAATCAAGCTCATTTCATGTCTTCATTGGCTAGATATTGATAACATCCTGGACAAATCTTGCCTTCATTGGCTAGATAATGACTAAATCGCACTCATGACTTGCCTTCATTAGCCGGATATTGTCTAAATCAAGCTCATTTCATGCCTTCATTGGCTAGATATTGATAAAATCCTAGATAAATCTTTCCTTCATTATCTAGATAACGACTAAATCTCGCTTATCTCTTGCCTTCATTGGCTAGACATTAACAACACTCTGGACAAATATTGCCTTCATTGGCTAGATAATGACTAAATCTCGCTTATCTCTTGCCTTCATTGGCTAGATAATAACTAAATGTCGCTCATCTCTTGCTCTCATTGGCTAGATAATGACTAAATCTCTCTCATGTCTTGCCTTCATTGACCGGATATTGTCTAAATCAAGCTCATTTCATGCCTTCATTGATTAGATATTGATTTCCTCTTCATAAGTTGTCTTTATTGGCTGAATATTAGCAATAAATGACAAGTTCACATTGAAAGACCTTGAAAAATGACCTGTGTCTTAAATCCATGACTTTCTTTGCATTTCCCCGTTAGAGGCCAATAACTTTCATAGGGAACATTTTTTCCCAGAGCTGTAGTTTTCGAGATATTTGGTTATGTTTCTTAAAAGGGTCAAATGTTTATATAATTAAAAATTTGTCATAAGGACAACCGCAGGATTTCGCCGGGAGCGGGTGCTAATCTGAAAAATTGCACCCGCTTCCAGCGAAATCGCGGTAAAATTTCAGCCATAACCACGTCTCACAACCGTGAGATAGGTGGTTACAGTCTGTAAAGGAATCAATACGACGACCCATTCTCCACAATTGACTCAATTTCCCTAGGAGCACTTGGAGGAGCGATATTAAGGTGAATGCCGTAGGAGTGACAGAGATGGTAATAAAGTACTCTTAGTGCCGCATTGTGCCTTTGAATGTAGGTCGTTCCCGCGT
>NC_046662.1:109816453-109819371 GCF_010883055.1 Belonocnema kinseyi | reverse complement strand
CCTTCCGTCATAAATATGAATTTTTGTTTCATACTTTACTTATTTATAAAATTGCGATTTCAATTACTCAATATGGAGTTAACGGGCATGTGATTCTCAATATACTTGAAAATACGCACATTAGCTATTTCGAATAAACATTTGTTTTCTTCGACCGTATACGATTTCTTTTATATTTGGAATATCTTTATTATACCTGTAAATATTCATAGTGTATTTATAAGTATAGTATACTGCATGAATTATATTGGGAAAGGTGCCAATACGTTACAGTCTAAAACAGTTACATGTAAACCACATCCACTTTTTACTTTATATTTAACCATATATTGGCACGTATAAGTGACAAAATTCCTTGAAGTCTCAAGATTGAAAACGTATTTTGACAGAAATTTATGGAGGGGGAAAGAAAAATTAAAAAAAGTAGTTTTTCTCATAAAAAGCTTGACCGATTCTGATGAGAAAAAAATATGTTATGTAGGTTGATAGGAAGATTTCAAAATTAATTTCAAAACATTTTTGTACAATAATAACAAGTCTGCAAAAATTTTTTAATTAGAAATTTTTCTTTAGGTAATGGTTTATAATGACACTCAACATTTTTTTTACGAATGTTCCTTTAGATGTCCTCTTCAACATATATCTTTGTTAAATTTTTTGAATTAGTGCAACATAGTGAAAAAAATAACAATCGTACTGGGCACACTGTGTAACTCTGTATTTTTATGGTATACTGTACTGGCAGGCTATTTCTTTCAGGAACAATCCTTTCTCATATGTATTTCTTCAGAAACGTTGTTGGAAAATCGAGAACTTATAAAACTTAAATACAATTATGAAAAATACATTTTTCCTCGCCTCTCACAATGCAAGCTGCTTTTTGACCGTTTTTCCCCTCGTCACTCACGATGCGGGGTGCTGTTTTATTGTGAGTGCCCTCGCATCTTAAAAAGCAATAATTCTATTTTAATCCTCATCGATGTGGTTATTAATCACTGGAATATAATTTTTCGTTTTAAATACATCGCTCAGTATGTGAGCTGGTTGAATAATCCTTGATAAATACTTTGCATGTGACAGGTAATACGCGATGGCAGTAACGTGTGAACAGCAGCCAATAATCCGTCTGCCATTAGCACGTCTGTTATGCCTGAAATCCCAATACTGTCAGCCTTGCACATAATAAAACGCCTGAATGATGTTCGAGAAATGTGTGGAGACTGGACCTTGTATTAGCCCTGGAGGACCGAAGGAACCGAAATGAGCCTCTACAAACTACCCTTAAACACCCCACCCAGATAACAAACGTGCCTGGCTCATTACCGGACCGACGGGCGGCAGACGGCGTGCTGGCGCGGCGATAAAGCATCGTTTGGTCGGTATGAATCGGCAGGAGACCGATGTACGGGCAGAATTGACGACCGTTACCCGCACAGTGTGTAAGGAACGATATGCCTGCCATTAAGCATTGTTTTGTCGGAATGAAAGAACGGGCAAGAAACAATTTCGTTACTATATATTATAATCAATTTATATAAAATTATCTTAAAAATAACACTGAATTGTGAATGTTGGATAACTGGAACATTTTCAGTTACATGTTATCTGATTTTAAAATGCTTAAAAAATTATTATTAATTTATACATTAATCGAGGTTTAAACGTTAACCATACACTAATAGTATTATGTGGAATGATAGAAACGGGAAATAAATTTTATTAATAATATGTTTATTCAAGAGACTTTAAAATAACTTAAACAATTTCCATTTCTTTAAATAATTTCCTCCACTAAAAATTATGAAAACTCAAAACGTTTTGGAATTAATGATAAACATAATGCACGTTTAGGACAAGTGTCTTTTCAGACGTTTTGCAATTTTTGGATCAATTAATATTCGTTCGCAAGTTATGTCGATATTTTGTCATGTTTCTTGGATATACTCTTTATGTTATTTGGTTTTTAAAAGTTAAAACGTGGAAAATGAAATTTAGCTATTCAGCAAATTATATCTTTTTTGTTTAAGGAATCCATAATTTTCTTTTAGAAATTTTACAACTTTGAATTTTGCGCCCAACTTATGTATTAGTTCATTTCGTCACCGCGACACTATCTTTGGAGTGCGTGTGTACACTGTACAGTCCGTCTATGAGTACAGACACAAGTTCATTATAGCAAAGCGCGCTTATTGTTCTTTGAAGTTTTGGATTCTTCTATTGTGATTCTCATCGTGAATACTGCGATTGATTTTTTTCGAATGCTGATTGATTTTTTGGATATTGATTAATTGATAATCGAAAATTGCAGGTAAGACGATACTATTTTGTTCCTCACAAGTGTCTCCAAATTGGTGTAAACAGACGCCGCGCTTGGCGCATCGCTTAACCTCAAAACATAAACAGTAAATAGAAAGATTTTATTCAACTTCTAGTTGTAGTATAAATTATATATGCATCAAAGAGAATTATAAGATTATAGTTAAAAAGTCATGACAGATAATTGAACTATGTATTTTTTGTTATAAAAGTGGTCCTTCTCTCTTAAAAATTCAACTATTTGGTTAAAATTTGATTTGTTTTTTTGAAAATTTATCTGTGGTTGGTAGAAAATTTATTTTCTTTGTTAAAATTTCACCGTTCAGGTTAAAAATGTAATTATTTTGTGGAGAATGCAACTGTTTTGATTAAAAATCCTCCTTCTTGTTTACAGCTCGTCGTTTTGGTTTAATAAGTCAACTACTTTTTCAATGACCCCGCAGCAAATATACATGAAATGGCTTTCGGTCAATTTTGATTAAACTTCGCAAAATGGGGGCTCCCGGACGAGCCCCCATTCGGTTCGGTTTTGATTCCTCTAGAATCAAACCGAAGGGCCTATGACAAAGCCACCGAACGCGTCCTCGGGTTGCGGATAGAGG
>NC_046662.1:109813436-109816353 GCF_010883055.1 Belonocnema kinseyi | reverse complement strand
GAAGTCAGATTTTGAAAATTCAATATGGCTGCCATTTTGGATCCGCCATTTTGAATTCGTCAAATTTGATATTGGATTTGTAATCAGCGACCTCCAAAACCCGTTAGTATACATTATCATACCGGGTATACCGGGTATACCGGGTATACATTATCATTACCGGGCTTGGGGGTGAAATTTTTCATATTTGAATTCGGATTCAGCGCAGCAAAAACCTTCGGGTATAGTAGGTCTGGTCTCTGGTTCTGAGAATTGTTGGCCTGTGTTATCTTTACAAACTGGACATAGTTACAATTAGATGATCAGAGTTGTATTTTTTTTTAAATCTTATAAATTAAGAAAAATAAAATTCCATTGGATAACTATATCAATTTTCAAAGAAACGTTATTTGTTAGGAGCGACCTGTTTTCGAAAAAGTGTGCTTTTTCAAAAATGCTGATATTAAGATATTGAGCATTAAAATTTATATTTTCTGTCATTTTTAAATTTCTTCGTTTTTGAGCTGTTGAAAATTCGATTTTTCTAATTTTCAAGAATAGAATTTTCAACTTTTGAGAAATAAATTATCAATTCTTACAATTTTCTACAGTAAAAAATTCAATTTTCGTCCTTTTTAAGCAATAGTATTTTAAACTGTTAAAAATTCAATTATCACTTTTCTTCAAATTTCAAAAGTTCAAAATTCCATTCCGAATTTTATTGAATTTTCAACAGTTAAAAATTCAATTTCAACTAATGTATTTTAAGTTTTCTTTAATTTAAAATAACTGAATTTTCAAATATTGAAGATTAAAGTTCAAAGTGTTGAAAATGAAATTGTTCGAAATTTATTCCAACTCAATTTAATATATAAACATTTCAATCCATAACAAAAATTTCGACTAAAGTTAATTTTTTTAAGACAGATTATTACCATGGGCAAATAATGTTTGTCAAATTAATATACAGGCATGCAGTTAATTCTTAGGAAGGATTTTAAAAAACTTCTAACTCTGATCAACCCTCGCAATCATTTTTTGTTCGAAAAATTATTTTAGCTTTAAAGTTCTGTTTAAATCCTAAATAGTTTTGTATGAAATCGGTCAAGTAAACATTTGTAAATTTTCATTTGTGAAATTTCAAGTTACGGTGCGAAATTTCCCGCGTAATTAAAATACAGTGCTTTTTAAATGTAGAATATTCAAACAGAAAAGGGGAACTTTTTAGAGAACAGGGGAGAAAGCAGAATTGATAAAAAATGGGAAGCATAGAAGAGTAGGGAAAAGACTATGATCCCTTAGTATAGGTATATAATCAAAAGTTTAGAGAGAGACTTTTGTCATACATAATATGCCATACAAGATGTAAGAAAGTCCGTCAGGCATAAAAATAAATTTACATAATTTATAATCAACTACTTCTTTAAGATCTAATACTTTGCATTAAAGAGGGTCTCCTACAACATATGCTTCTACATGTTCCGAAAAACTACAAGATTGTATGGTGCTCACAATAAGGGTGAAGACTTCTAATTTGGAATCAGTGATACTGCTATGCTTAAAATAGATCTTCTCGATTATTCCGTACGATGAAAAGTTTTTATTTTTAGCAGGAGAAATCAGTAAAATATCTTCTTCAGTGTATCTGATATTATCAAAATTTACATATTTTAAACTTAGATGATTTTCACCCCTGTTTTTGATGGATGATGTTGAGCCTCAGATCTCATACACCATATGCATCGAAGGAGTCCTACATTTTGAATGATACGAGCATAATGTACCAGCAAATGATGGTTGGGCTTCAAAGTCTCACAATAAAAATCAATATTCAATTTATGATGTTTATCAACAAGTTCCTTCATCGTTTTATAATCATCTTCTGCAATACTCTATTTTAGAGTCAATACTACATTTTTTCTCAATAGGATAAACAGATTCCATCGTTCGTCGTTGTCCGGAACAAGATCTCTTAATACTAGAGGTGCTTTGAGAATAAAATGCGTCATTTTGATATTTCTCGATTTCAAATCAAACTAAGTGTTTAATGTTTTTGTTTATAAATAATTAATTTTTCCTGATTAGGAATAGACAGACAAAAATCCTTAGAAGTAATGAATAGTTCAATTTTATTATGAGTATAGAATACTTGGCAGACTATGACCATTTTTGTGCACTTCACAGATCACTCACTCGTTTATATAGACGTTTTTGTAATATGTCACGATTCACTGCTGCTCGCACACTGTTTTTCTCAAGTGACAAGGCTATCACACACTTCTCTTGTAGCATTTAATTATACGACCTTACAACCATCTAGAAGGCGGTAACGAATCATGTTTCACAAGAATGATATCAACGATTACAAGAATGAGTTCTTTGTTGAACTATTTGTAGCGTTTTTCTAAAGACTGCAAATAATCAACAGCCCATCTTCTCCAGTAAATCTTTGAAATTTTTTGTACTAACTGCCATCGATTTAAACGATTCTGCTAAGTAAATTCCAATTAGGGTTCTGGAATACTGGTCAAAGGGGCTCTAATCAGAAAATGTCCAGGTGTAAGATAGAAAAAGTCTTTAGGATCATTTGAAAGAATTAAGAGGACTCTGGCGCAAGTACCAAGTCAATTCAGTATCGTTCGAATCGTCCGAGAGAGCAGACGTGAGTCATAATGAGTTCTGTGTACGCGAAACATTTTGAAGCGGTCTTCTTGTGTATCTATTCAAAGGTATCACATATGTCCCATACAGCCGCTGTTAAATACAGTCTGTCAAGTTAAAGCGTGGGTGGCTTTACTCGCAGTCGGTAAGGTGTATCGACATGATTTTGGTGTCTAAATATTAATAAGAGCTCCCTCTTTCATGCTTTTTGATTTAACATTCAGTTTGCTTTCAATTCTCATCTTGTTACCACGTTACAAAAAATGAGTTCCGTATA
>NC_046662.1:109801232-109813336 GCF_010883055.1 Belonocnema kinseyi | reverse complement strand
AGGGAGCTCTTCTTAATATTTTGACACCAAAATCATGTCGATACACCTTACCGACTGCGAGTAAAGCCACCCACGCTTTAACTTGACAGACTGTAGATCAAAAAGTTGAAGTGGTTCGTGAAGAAGTGGGTTGAGCGTTATAAAGCCAATAAAACACCTCTGCACCGCCTGGAAAACAGAAAATGGCATCACAACTTTGGACTGGCCATCACAGTCTCCCGATGCGAATCCAATCGAAAATGTTTGGAGTGTTTTAAAGAGAAAACTTGCGGGAAAACGTATCTTCACCCTGAAACAGCTCTCGCAAAAAATTAGGAAGATATGGCAAGAATTACCAACGGAGTACGCTGAAAAATTAGTGGAAAGCATGCCGAAAAGGTGCCAGGCCATTCTGGACAATCTTGTTGAACAGACTGTATACGAGTAAGAAGTGTATAAAACTCTTCGTATGTAAAAGTATGTGCACCTACAATTCTTTTCAGATGGTGTTTAAAACTCTTTACTCCAGCCTCCCATAAATCCTCAAAATGAGGAGCGGAAGGAGGTATGAAATGCCAAGAAGTACCTAGAATTGCGAACTCATTATGCAAACTAGCATCCAGTCTAAGATTGAAAAGGCAATTTCTTAATTCCCAGTCAGCGCTGTGAAATTTCGTACCATTGTCACTGTACAAGTGTACAGGTCTTCCTAGCCTTGAAGAAAATCGCTGAAAGGTGGAAAAGAAAGCAGCAGATGAATAGTCAGAAACGAGTTCTAAATGTTCAGCTCGCGTACAACAACAGACGAAAAGCGCAACATAGGTCTTGTAACTCTTTTTACTACGACTGCAGGCAAAGCGAACGTTAAATTAGCCTACATAGTCCACACCAGAATGTGTGAATGGACGATGTGGAGTTACTCTATATTCAGGTAAGTCCCCTATACGTTTTTGAGGCAACGCCGCTCTCTCACGTGTGCACTCCAGGCTACCTTTTATCAGTCGTTTCACCAAAGAGCGAGCTCCTAAAATCCAGTAACGCTGTCTGAGCATATGTAAAGTTATTTGCTGAATACCATGTAAAGATAGAAGGTGAGCATGCGTCGCGATAAGCTCACTTATGTGGTGACGCGGCAAAATGATAGGATGCTTCTCATCATTACTAATAGGAGCATGCAGTAGTCTTTCACCTAACCTTAAGAGATTCTTGGAATCCAAAAATGGATTCAAACTTTTTAATAGCGAGTGTTTTGCAACCACCCTATCTTCTTCGTTCAAAGCTTTTATGTCATTAGAAAAGGAATTTGCCTGGACAAATTTAATCCAAAATATAACAGCTTGTTGGATTTCAATCGCATTAAGAGAAATGGTTGAAAATTTAGGTTTAGGCTTATTAAGTTTTGAGTGCTTGAACACAAAGGCATCAATAAACCTTTTACAATAAGCCGTTATATGAAGCAATCATGGGCAAAAGGAGAATTTAAGCATTAAGTTAAATGGATATTTTATCACATTCAAAACCTGATGACTCTCTTGTGACCGCTGTTCTAAATTTGATTGTGAGGGGGCTGCGTGGCGATATTCAGGCCATTTTGAGAAATGCGAAGTTAACCAAGGTGGGCATTGCCCCCTTGAGGAATGCCTTATCAATTTCTCAGGCGTGATTCCCCGTGTAGCGCAGTCGGCCGGATTATCTTTAGTAGAAATGTATCGACATTTCGCATGAGTTACCAGCTCATGAATTAGGGAAACTCTATTGGCGACAAACAAAGGCCAACTAGAAGGATGTTTCCTAGCCTAGCCATTAGTAAGCAAACACGAGCCCCCTTTAATTCTTCACTAAGAATTCAAATGTAAACGGAAGCTGAATAAGCTTTTGACGAAGCGTCATAAAAGCCATGAAGTTCGAATTCACAGTTTGTCTGCAGTTGTCGTGTCCATCTATGGACTTTAAGTGCTTTTAATTTTTCCAGAGAACCATTACAATTTAACCATTGAATTGGTAGATCATCAGGTAGCCTGTCGTCCCAGTCGAGCTTACGCAGCCAAGTTCCTGCATTAAAATGTTTGGTACTATTATGATCAGAGTTATTCAACCCATAGGATCACACAACTTAGCTATTAATGAAAGAAGAAACCGTTTTGTTGGATTTTCGACTAAAGAAGAAGTCACTTTCAAAAGGAATGAATCAGACGTAGGATCCCAATATAAAACCTAGAACCTGTTAAAGTTTAGATTTTGGCGCCTTTAATCGTACTTCTCGTGGCTTGCGATTGACCCACCATCTACTGGTCTTGTCGCACTGGGTTTAACTGCTCAAGTGGTTCTGCGGGGCAGTCGGCCCGGTTGTGTAAAACGATCAGCACGTACATTTGAATAAAGTATCTTTTACTGAAATTTCAGCCTTTCATTACTTTATTTCCTTCAACAGGTTATGGGGCCCAGTACCCAGATTTATAAGTTTTAAAAGGCTGTAAGTTTAATCCGCGAAACGCGAAGTTATTCAGTGAAATATTTCTCGTTGATCAGTCTCTTCCTCGTGTGTGTGCAGTTTCCACGAGAGTGAAAATGGCGGAAGAACAAATATCCGCAAGACACTTAACGAAGTTTAACGGCAAGAACTTTCAATCCTGGAAGTTCCAAGTAAACTCATTGTTCATGCTTTATGGAATCTCAGATCTAGTGGATGGCTCAAGACAGCAACCCGCTGACCCGGCATCAGTCGAAGGTAAAGCCTTCGTGAAGGACAATGCGAGAGCCATGTTCTTGATTTCGTCGACTCTGGAAGCCTCTCGAATTGGCGCCTGTTTAGCCTCAACCTGACTATCTGCACCGAACAAAATATCATCGACGTAAATATTATTTTCCAATATAGTTTGAGCTAAAGGAAATATATTTCCTTCATAATAAGCTTACTGCTTAAACATTTCGTTAGCTAAATAAGGAGTACAGGCATTAACGTACATAACTCTTAAAAGTCTATAAGCGACGAGCCTTTTATTAGGATAAATCCAGACAATTCTTTGATAGTCGCAATACCGAGAGTCAAATAGAATTTGTCTACACATTTTTTCAATGTCAGCCATATACAAAAAGCGATGTGATCTTCCAATTTATAATGATTGAAATTAAATCATTAAGAATCTTGGGACCAATGTGAAGATGATAATTCAAGGAAGTATTATTGGAAGTTAAGCTGGAAGCGTTGAAAACTACCCTCAAATTAGTAATGGAACTACTTTCTCTCAAGATAGGATGATGAGGCAAATACACAGTTTTTGGAAAACTATCCAATTCCTTTTCTTGAAGAAGAAGTTCCATGTTTCTAAGGCTTCCATATTCTGACCATATAGCTCTCTCTAGAGATGCACCTATTTTTATGGGAGGACCGTTTATGAAAGGTAAGCGTATCATTTAACGTCCATCTTTTGTTCGTTGGTAATTAGTGGCGAAATTCTCATCACAAAACATTGCGTCATCTGTCAAAGTATTTTTAAAGGAAACTTCCTCCAACTCCCAGAACCTGGTTAAGTCTTCATGCAAGACTTCTGCTAAAATAGCCTGATGTGCTGTAACTGGAATGCTAATTTCCATTTGAATTGTGACTGAAACCGGCCCAGATAATATCCAACCAAAAACGGTACTTTGCGCAGTAAGAGAACCCAATATAGCCTGTTGGCGACCAGGAAGTAAACATGAGCCATATTTTCGGCGCCTAAAATCAAATCAACTTGATGGGAGCTAAAGTGACTTTTAATTGATCTTCATTCTCCACATTAGATCTTACAGGAGGAGCATATGATGTAAGGTGTAATAATACTACAGCTTGAATGTGGACTTTAGAACAGTTCTTTTCTGTAGGAATTAAATTAAATTCTGCTAACTTTCTTGAAAAACCAATATTAACTCCTACAACCCCACATACTACTGCTTTAACCTTTTTGTAGCGCGGACCTAATATTTTCATTGCTCTCTCGGTAATAAAACAACATTCAGATCCTTGGTCCATCAAAACTCTAAATCTGTGACTTCTTCCATTTTTAGCTCGGAAGGAAATAACTGCCGTAGCGAGTAAGGTTGAGAGAACCTGAAACTGCCAATTGAGAATTAACCGATGCAGAGTCAGTTGGTGGTAAGGTGGCTTTAAACTGATTGTATTTAAATAAAAAGTGAGTATCCTTGCAAAGGAGACATTGTGAGCTAGAAGTTGCATTGTGGCTCCTAACTCCCGATTGTTTTTAAGCCTTACACCTTTCTCAAGAACTCGCACCAGGCTTTAAAGCTTTAATAGCCTCCAAAATACGTATGCAAGTCTCCAAAAATAAGTCAAGTTGCTGATAAGTGGGATAATCAGTGCTAGCACCAATATGCATCTCCGAGTCGTTGAGAGTACTAATACCAAACTTTTCAACCATTATAAAAACAAGTAAATCACTCTAATGCTCTTTTAAGCTTTTAATATTGTTGAGAGCCGCTATTGACTCATTTGTTTGATCGCGTAAGTTTTTTAAGTCTTCTAGAATATTATTCGACACATTAGGAAGATTAATAAAGGCTTATAAATGAGTTGAGAACAAAGCTCTCTCGCGCATTGAGATAAGCATCTTCAACAGCGAGATATTTAGAATTTGTGAAATATTCCAATTTCTCACACTCAGCCGACGTAGTACCACCTTTAATGTACAGATGCAGGGTTTCACAACTTTTTCAGCGTTGGTCAAGAAGTTCTATCCGGGATTTAACAGTAGCGAATGTTAGATTGGCTTTTCAAATTTTCTTAAAATTGGTTTTAGTGCGTAGCATCGCCTGAGAAATCTCTTATAATTCAGAGAATAATGGATCCATTTTAACAAAAGGAGAAATTTAAATTGACAGTTGCTGATAATTCAGCTAAAATTGAAAAGTCTTAATTTGCAAACTAAAGAACTGATTTACTTCAGTTTTAAAGTGCTCTGACAAGGCGAGCGAATTTGAGTGTGCGAGAGCATAATTATGAATAAAATGTCAAAAAATTATCACTGAAATAATACGGTATGAATTATTATTGTTTTCGCCAGAACGAGCTTCTTTCATCATGGGTAAATTAAAGTTGTCATCTTGCCACTGGAGAAAGTCAGAAATCGATGAGGTCTAAAATTAAATGTGTTGACAATCATCAAAATATCAGCTGGCAAACTTGTTACTTCTACTTTCAGGTAAAAAATTAAAGAGCGATTCAGCGAAGAATGACAGCATGAAAGAGTACAGTACAGAATGGTTGGAGAAGGACGACTGCCTTACAGTACGTGCGTAGATGTTGTCACAAGCTTATATCCTAGCTATTTGACGCCAAGCCGTCATATTTTCCACCTACTTCCTGTGTTTTCACTTAATAAAATTTCTCACTTTGTTCTTTTCTGTATTAATTTTACACTTTTAAATGTTTTTACGATCTTCTATCCGGTTTGAAGGACCATTTGTTTAATGTTTATGTTTATAAATAATCAATTTCACCAGATCAGGAATAGACAGAGAAGAATCGTTAGAAAAGATCGAACAACGATCTGTCGTGATTCACTACTGCTCGCTCACTGTTTTTCTCACGCGACAAGGCTATCAGCACACACTAAAACTGAGAAATCATGTGACTTCAAACATTCGTTTAAATAATAAGGAAACTGAAAATAGCTGTGAAATAGGCGATGTTGATAAATTGAATCATTTACAATCGCAGAAAATCTCATAAAGACGAAACATGATTTATAATTTTCTTTTGTACGCAAAAGTGAAGGTAATTCTGTATGCATTTTTCATTCTCTTTAGCTCCAAGTAATAATTGCGTATTTAGGAAAATACACTGGGCAATTCGAAAAAAACTTTTTAAACTGACCTTAAAGGTATAATTTGTCCATTGACTTCTTAGAAACCTATAATACCAGAAGCATAATTATTTTCAACTGAATCGAAAAAAAGTTTATGTGGCTGTTTAGAAATTCGTCAAACAAATAAGTTACATGATATACAAATTTAGGTGTTATGGTTGGATCAGCCTAGCAAGTGGAAATTAATTCAATGGCTATTTTATATTATCACGAATCCTCAGGAAACTGAGGCTCGACATCCTCTGGTTTCATATCCTCATTTTCTAAAGAAGAGTACCTAACGTTTTTTTCAATATTCGCCACTTGAGAATCATTACCAATACTGATAATAGAATCTCTTCTACTATTTAATGATTTTTCACAAAAATATTATGAACTGCCTTTAAATATTTACTTAGACCCTTTAATTTTGAAAAAGATCGTACAGAAATTTTTACTGTACATTTATAGCAAGACTTACTAGAATTATAAACGTACTTCATATGTATGTGCATACATTGAAAAGTGAGTGGAAATAAGGAGGAGCGAAAGAATCTAGGCAGAAGTAGGTGATGGGAATGAATAGGGGGAAATTATGTGAGGAAAAGGAGACAAGAGGATACGAATGGCGAAGTAAGGAATCTAAACAACTTAATAACGTCTTAAACGGGTTCGAAACCGATTTTTGGTAGGTATGCATATAATAAGCTTTAAAAGTAACGTTGTTTACATCACCTATATATTAGTCCTCGTGCTGATCACTATTAGTTGTATCACTGCTATCGTTGCATTGAGCTGCTAGTGTTCTGGTGATCTTGCTCGGATATTTCTTTGACGGAAGTTTTTGTAAAGCTTGGCACACAACGGCTTCGTTAACAAAAATTTTTCGTTTAGTTCTTTCGTCCTCTGTATCAAAAAGTTACCTCTGCAGAAACAACCACACAATTTCATAATCAGTGGGATACGCTGCTTTCAAACGATAACTTTGTTAGAGGACCGACAGTCTGGAAAACAAAAAAATTATCCTAATGTTTTTTGGTTCACATTCAAAATATTCAGTAGAAATACAAATATAATTATTGTGCATTGATATGAAGAATAAATCCCGCAGAAACTTTCGGCTTAGATGGCTTCCAATCATTCTTCTTACAACGAGATTGAACATTCATGGCGGTTTTAATTTTCTTTAACTTTTTTAAATTAGTCTAAAGGTAAAATTTCTTAGATAAGACGTGTGTTCAAAAAATAAGGTGACTTTATGGTTTTCTCAAAAAATATTCATTAATTCCTCAGTATTTATGTTATCCCCTTTAAAGTAATCCCCCTCAGATATAATACACTTGTGCCAACGCTTTTTTAAATCATTAAAGCACTTCTGATAATCATTTTGTGGTATAGCCTTGAGTTCTTTCAGCGATGCAGTTCTTATCTCCTCAATCGTTGAAAATCGATGTCCTTTCATGGGTCTCTTCAGTTTTGGGATAAGAAAAAAGTCAGTGGGGGCCAAATCCGGTGAACATGGCATTATTGACTTCATTCAACATCTCCTGAGCGATGGTCATTCGATGGATTTTTTGATCAAAATTAAGCAGTTTTGGAACAAATTTCGTTGACACACGTATCATGCCCAAAACGTCCGAAAAGATAGCATAGCATGAGCCAACCGATATGTCAACATCTTCAGCAATTTCTTTGATGGTAATTTGGCGATTTTTCAACAACATTTCTTCCACTGCTTGAACGTTTTCATCTGTTGTTGACGTGCTCGGACGTCCAGGGCGAGGTTCGTCTTCGACATCCTCTCGGCCTTCTTGGAACAGCTTGTACCACTTGTACACATTTTTCTTACTCAGGGTAGACTCACCGTATGCAACTGTCAACATTTCAAGAGTTTTAGAGCAATGGATTCCATTTTTCACACAAAATTTAATGCAAACTTTTTGCTCCATGTTTTTCGAAAGAAGAAAATCGCTGAGCACAACAAACCCTTCTAACCTTTTACGCCTCTGCCAGAAAAACAAAACGAGCTATATAGTCAAAACTGTAAACATATGATCTGGACGAGTGTACCAACACAACAAAACAAAAAATTTAAAACTTGAGTGTACGTAGCCCGCGCAAATTGAAAAGTCACCTTCCTTTTTGAGCATACCTCGTATATTGGCTCATCTGGACTCATTTTCCTTTATAGGTATTTCTGCATTCTGATCATCTAGCTTTTTACTTTTCTCCAGTGCCATTTTGCTGGAGGATTTTTTAAAAATTTTATTTGAAATTTTGTTTACTTGAGTAGCTTTTTTTCTAATTTTTAGCGTAAACCATTGTGGCAAGAGAGGTAAGCCCAGCACATAAGCATTCACAAATAGTCCTAGTTTATGAAAAAAAAACACTTTTAGATCTTAACGTATTTTTAGATTTAACTTCAATGCCCTCACAAATTTTTATAATTTTCTGTTCAAAAGATTCTTGATAAATACCTGCAGATCGAGAGATTAGATCATTGACAATATCCTTTTCTTCACCGTAATTAACAACGCGTTTTGCAACGTCGGACAACTTTCCTGCGAATGCTGAACAAGACGATACAGACAAATCAAAATCGTGTAAAATGTTGAAACAAAAAATGAATATAGTACCTTTGTGTTACAATATGGATTGCACACTAGGGTGGTCAAAAAAACGCTTTTCGTGATACAGCGCAAGACAACCCCCCCCCCCCAGTTGTCATGGCTAGAGGAAAAATATCCGTATTTTTGTTCTTTCGAAACTCGAATATTAAAACGTGCCACCTGGAACTACAAAATCCCATTTATTTAACATGGGGGACATTGAATTTTCGAAAAATTGAACTCAGAATCCAGCATTTCATCAAAACGTGCCAAAAATTTTAGGGATCGAAGAGGAATGTCTAAGAAATAAAACTATACAAATAACTTTTATCTCCAATCAACCCTCCCATTAGTATACAAGGTCTTTTGTTTCAGGTGTCATTCACTCTACCGACACTCTTTTTATTAACTATTTTCCGCCATACTTTCCATGCATTTTTTCATGCAGATTTTCGTGTTTCGGAGGTTCCTTACATCTCTTCTAACTAAGGTCTTATTCATACATTCTAACCACTCTTTTCGCAGTCAGCCTCTGGGGACGCTGCCATTTACTTCAGCTTGATACACTTGTTTCGTTAACTTTTCATATTGCATTCTTTCAACATGCCCGAATCATCTTAACCGATTTCTTTCCCATGTGTCTACTAACGTCTCTTCTGCACCACATTCTTTGAGAATTATCTCGTTACTCACTTTGTCCATCAGGGTTTTCCCGCATATTATGCGCAAGAATCTTATGTCTATTGCGTTTATTTCACTCTTATCTTTTTCTTGATAGGTCCATGTCTCGCTACCGTATATTACAGTCAGTACAAATATAGAATTATGTTTTGCCATTTTAGCTTTATTTAATATATTTTTACTTCTGATAAGGGGCCCTGCTCTACCAATAACCTACTTACCTTCGTTTATGTGTCTATCTAATACCTTATCTATCTTCCCGTCTTTAGTAAATAAGCTACCAAGGTATACGGAATTATTAACTTGCTCAATTCTCTCATCATTTAATACAACACTGCATAGTGTTCTCTTACTCTTTCCTTCGAGTACGATAGTTTTCGTTTTATTTGCGTTAATTTTCAGGCCCATGCTCTTCATGCTTGCATTCAGTTTATTCAACATGCTTTGCAAGTCTTCGATTGACTCTGTCATAACAACTTTATCATCTGCGAACATTAACCCACGTACCCTTACTGTTTCGAGATCTGCACGTTCAATTTTTTGAAAATTTTCTCATGTTATTAAAATGGAATTTTGAAGCACCCGGTGGCACGTATTGATATTCAGACTTCAAAACAAAAAAATACGGATTTTCTTTCTCCGGAAATGAAAACGTAGGGGGGGGGGGGGTGTTGCCCTCTAGAATGAACAAAATTTTGCAATGCATTTTTGAACCCCCGTGTTGCACACGTAAAATAATTTGTGTTTATAAATGTTAAACTTACCTATTCTATGCCGATTAGCGATTTTAAAATCGGGTGCATAGAAAATTACTCAAAAAAAGATGATTCTCTATCTCTGGTGTTAAATGTTTGGGCCATAAGTTCTTTAAGGTAACGATTTTGAGGCGTAATAATTCGCAAATCCTCTTACTTTTTTTATCTGTTTTTAGTTTAATATAAAGTCATCACTACTCAGATTTATCGTATATTTGTTGTACAACTTCTCACTCGCACGATATTTTTTAATTTGACTACATGCGGGATTATATTATGATTCGGCCTGCTCATATTTGAAAACACTTCTGATTTCTTCAGTCTGAAATTCAAATTCTGGACGCATGATTCTGCAAGCATATAATGAAACTGTCACAAGCTATTTATTTAGACGAGTATGTAAACGCGAGTTGGCATGTAAAACATGCAGTTGAAGCAGATGGCACCAAGGTTAGGTTGTCGGATAATGTTTCTCTGTTGGTCCGAAATCCAGAAACTTATAGATTCAACCTCAAGGGCCTGAATATCTATGCATTTTTTTAAAACCTTTATATTTATAGTAATTTCATGAAGTATATGAATTTCATAAATATTTGAATCGATCTTGAATCTCGACATTCTGCGAACTCGAAATCTTTAGAAAGTGATATTCGTGTAAATTTTTTTGTTAATTCTTATTTTATTTTCTTAAAACTCAATTGTGTTTAATGTGAAACAAAATATATGCAATTGCAAAGAGGGTAGTCGTTTTAAAGGACGAAAAATATTCTTGGTTATTTCCCGGTTCGTACAAATTTATCGTGGTCATTGCAATTAGAAAAATTTGAAGAAGATTTGAATTGAAAAATAAATAAAAAATTGTTTAGTGTTGAAAATTAAATCAATTTAAGCAACTTTATGTTAGAAAGACTAAGAATTGAACGACTAATATTTTTATTTAAACTCCAATTTTGAAAAATTGGAAGTGAAATTAATTATATGTAAAGTTTTTTAAAATCATTAATTCTTCAGTTGTTCAACATTGGACACTTACACTAAGAAATAAAAAAATTTCAATTTCAATTAATCATTTGAAAATTAGCTTTGTTTTTCAAACAATTTAGTTTGATATTGTTTAGTTTTTAATATTTGATTTATAATTGTGCATTTGAAATAAAAATTTAGATCAAGTAAAAAAAATACAATGAAGCAGACTTAGTTGATGATTTACTAGGAACTTTTTACCTTGTGAGGAAACGATAACATACTAACTTCATTGATTGTCCTAGAAGGTGGTCAATTGTAAGGTGGTCTATTCAATGGATGGTTTTCAATTTTTGGCTATTTCGCGGGTTTTCCTTGGTTGATATTCTATTTCTAGGTCTCGGAAGTACATACTTTTTTATAAAATTTTTATATCCTATAACTTAGAATTTCAATAATATTAGACAGTTTTCTATTTCACGTCAAATTATAAGTATTTACTAATTATTTTTTACACTATAAAAATCTGAAAATATTCCCCTCTTCGATTAAAAAAAAATTCAAAATTTCCCTCCCTTTCAAATTGATAACAATCGTAAAGTAAAAAGTGTCCCTCTTCCAATTGACCATCAATTAAAAATAAAAAAATCTTCCCTTAAACCCAATAAAATAATGGAATAAAAAAATTGCAAATTTCCTTGGACTTTCCTCTTAGAATTCAGAATGAAATCAATAAACATTCTTCCCTTGAACGCAATAAAAATGTTAAAATGAAAAAATTGGACTTCTTAATTAAAAAAAAAATAATCAAAATTTTATCTCTTTCAATTAAAAAAAAAGATGAAAACAACAAAAGGCCGAAAGTCTTTTCGAAAGTCTTTCGAATCGAAATTCGACGCGTTCAGGTTGATTCGAATGAAACCGATTCGAACTAGGCAATTCGAATGTCTTTCGAACCGACATTCGACGCGTTCAGTTCGAATCGTAAGAAAAAGGATTCGAAGTGGGCAGTTTAAAAGTATTTCGAATCAACATTCGACGCGTTCAGTTAGAATCGTAAGAAAAACGATTTGAAGTGGGCTGATCGAAAGTCTCTCGAATCGACATTCGACGCCCTCAGTTTGAATGAAAGAAAGCCTATTTGAAGTCCTAAATTCGAATACCTATGTGTATATATATGAAACCGGTATTTGTTCAAGAAAAAAACACATTTATTTCAAGAGAATGATAACAAATATTTTATTCAAAGTATGCGCCCTCGCTGGCTACACATTTTG
>NC_046662.1:109800057-109801132 GCF_010883055.1 Belonocnema kinseyi | reverse complement strand
GAAGTTTTCTTCAACCCATCAGCATTTGGCCCGTATTTTCACCTCATATTTGAAGTCGGAAGAGCCGATTCCAGAGTGGTAGGTGGAAGGGCGCACAATACTTCTGCCGAAAATAGGCAACTTATCTGACCCGAAGAATTACAGGCCAATAACTTGTCTGAACACACTTTATAAGATATTCACAGCTATCCCAAATGATAGAATTGTTCGGGCAATTGAACCTGTGTGGCAGGAAATGTATGAACAACGAGGCTCAAAGAAAGGCGTAGCCGGATGTCGGGAAAACCTGCTCATCGATAGATGTGTCTGCAAAGATGCAGCATTCTACCAGCGTGACCTATCGATGGCCTGGATTGATTATCGGAAAGCTTTCGATTCGACATCCCGTAGACTTATCATCTGTCTTTTAGAAATCTTAAAGGTTCATCCGCAAATAGTTGAGTGCATAGAGAGATTGATGCCGCTTTGGAAAACCAGATTTACTATCTCATTTGGAAAAAATCGTGTGACAACTAACAAGGTCACCTTTCAGATAGGTGTCTTTCAGGGCGACACCATGAGCCCACTCCTCCTTTGCCTTACATTATTGCCACTATCTCTAGCACTTCGCCATTCCGATGGGTACTTGTGCGGCAAACCTGCAGATCGAAAGTACAAGGTCACTAATGTATTTTACAGTCTGTCAAGTTAAAGCGTGGGTGGCTTTACTCGCAGTCGGTAAGGTGTATCGACATGATTTTGGTGTCAAAATATTAAGAAGAGCTCCCTCTTTCATGCTTTTTGATTTAACATTCAGTTTGCTTTCAATTCTCATCTTGTCATGTAGGTGAATAGGTGCAATCTCCCAAACCCATGTTTCGAGAAACAACCCCAGAGATGCACTTTTACCGGATGTTTTACAGTCCGCTGCACTAATCTAGAGGTTGAATGTGTCCAGGCATGTGATGACGTCACGTAACCCCAAAAAGAAGCATCGTCGGTGAATATTACCTCGTCCCAATTTCGATCAACATTTTCCTGGGCGGCCCACGCAAGTCGCTTTTCGATGTGCTTTTCACCAAGCAATGGTTTTTTC
>NC_046662.1:109791610-109799957 GCF_010883055.1 Belonocnema kinseyi | reverse complement strand
AGGGAGCTCTTCTTAATATTTTGACACCAAAATCATGTCGATACACCTTACCGACTGCGAGTAAAGCCACCCACGCTTTAAATTGACAGACTGTACATGGACGATCTTAAGATCTATTCTCAAAACAGAGAGCAACTGCATCTAGCTCTGGGGATTGTCGAACGATATACTAAGGAAATTGGAATGTAATTTGGGTTAGACAAATGCGCCAAGGTTTATTTTAAGCGAGTAAAACCTAATGCAATTCCTGAAGATCCTGAGCTCGGTGATAGAAGCGCCATACGACACCTTTGCGCTGCAGAGACTTATGCATACCTGGGCATGCCACAGAGCCGCATTCAGGATGTGACATCTATAAAAGATACTCTCCGAAGCAGATACAAACGTCTCATCCGACAGATTTGGTATTTCGAACTGTCGGCGAGGAGCAAAGTATCTGCAACGAACCAGCTTGCTGTCCCGGTACTACTCTATTCATTTGGAGTAGTTCCATGGACGAAGAACGAGCTCAGATCTCTTGATATCGGGACAAGAAAGGTTATGCACATGAACAAAAGCATGCAGCTTAAGTGTTCCGTTCCGCGACTGTACATCTCACGCCGTCAAGGGGGTCGCGGAATATTGAGTCTTGAATGTCTTCACAACAGGATTATTCTGGGTACAGCACATAGAGTTGCAAATGGAAGAGATCCTCTTCTTATAATGGTCAGGAATCACGAAGAAGTGGGCAAAGGAGCGTTTCTTTACGAAGGAGCAGAGGAGGTTGCTGAAGCACTCGGACTTGACTTCAGTATTAGGGGTGAGCAAAATGCATCAAATCTTATCTATTTCGCGTGCTCACTCCTGAAAGCCCGGATTAAGAAAGCACAAGAGAAAAACTTTCGTGAACAGCTCCTCGATAAGAGGATGCATGGTATCTTCTACAGAAATGTGAAGGATCACTCAATGTCTTGTGAGCTAACGTTAGCTTTCCTTAAATCGCCCGGATTGAAGTCTGGTACGGAAGGTTTCATTTTTGCATGCCAAGACGGTGTCATTTCCACCTTAACATACCGTCGCCACATTTTGAGCCAAGACATTCCCGATGATAGCTGCAGGTCTTGCCATGCACACCCCGACGATTTAGCTCACATACTATGTAATGTTCCAATTCACGCGGGAACGACCTACATTCAAAGGCACAATGCGATACTAATAGTGCTTTATTACCATCTCTGTCACTCCTACGGCATTAACCTTAATATCGCTCCTCTAAATGTTCCTAGGGAAATTGAGTCAATTGTCGAGAATGGGAAGTACCGCATATACTGGAACTTTATATTCTCGACAATTGTTTCTGTTGCTCACTCGAGGCCTGACATGGTTCTTCTTGACTTCGAGAAGCGAACCATGTTTGTAATCGAATTTTCGGCACCAGCTGACAAAAACATCATAACCAAGGAGAATGAAAAGAAAGAGTGGTATCAAGACCTTATAAGGGAGTTGCAACGATTGTACCCGGAATATTCTGTTAAATTGGTCGTCCTTATCATCGGCGCTCTTGGAGGTGCCAAGCTTTCACTTGCTAATGGCCTAAAAAGTATCCCTGCGTGTCAACAATATGCTAGAACACTTGCGGGAAAATGCAGAAGGCGGTTGTCCTTGGGTCGCTCTGTGTTCTTAGGGTGCACGAGGCTTTTGCTGGATCGTCGTATTGATTCCTTTACATGTGTATTGAATTTAAAAATGCAGTACGGATAAATTTAAGTATTTTACCTATATGTAAGAAGCTTTGCCAAAAATGTCTAAAATTCGAAAAAAAATTTGTTTTAAATATGCGCAAAGACTTTAAATTTTGGCTTAAAATATCTGGTTAGCGAACTTATGCTTTATTTTAGGACTCTTAAAAAGTATATCAAAGGTCGATTCCATTGGACGAATCCTTCAAAAGACGAACAGCAACATTTCATGATTTTTGAACACCGTGTGTGCCGAAACGTAAAGATCCGATAAAAACTAGAGATCAAAAATTCAACTGATTACTATAAAATACATTCCGTAGGGTCAGAAAAGGACACTTTGATAAAGTTTCTTTTCTAGTTCGGTAAAACGAAATTCGATAATACTTCATTCACAAACATGAAAGTGTGCAAATTATTACTAATGTCTATCAAACTGTACTTTAGTTGATACTGTACTTCGTAGTTGACATTTTAATGGACGTAGTTGCAAAAGATATGAAACATTAGATAAAGATTAATGAACAGTTAGGTAAATCGCGGTCGAGGACTCGGTGGAAAATATAAGTGGGTTAACAGAAAAGTCATGAGGGAATCATTGGCGCTCGAGAAACTTTAACTACCAGTTTGGTAATCCGTAAGCTTCTGTGAATAAAAAAGAACTTATATGCAATCAACAGAATCAGAATATAATTTCGTCGCAAATACGCTTACGGCACCTACCCTTACATGTATACATATGAAATCAAAATTCATTACATATGATACACTCGCACGCTTTTAACAATATTAACGCTGTTACAAAAACGAAAACGCTGCGACGGGTTTCGAACTACCTAACCGACGTTTAACGCGTTCTATCGCTAACGACGGAAGCTTCACGGCTAACATAACAATTAGGATACCGGAAAAAATCTCGACTATAAAGTTGAACTACGAGTACGTCATCGCCACCCAAAGAATATCTAGAACCGGTTTCAGCCAAATTTTTTTGATACCAACATTAAATTGATGAGCGGGTTTTTAAATTTAGGAGAAGTGAACAAGTACCGCTTTGAAAAATATAAAAAATTTAATTAATTTGTCTGACCAATTTTTGCTAATAACTAATTAAATTGATTTATTTTTCAATTTAATTAAATGGTACCGTATCATTCAACTAAAATTTTAATTTTACCATAAAAATTCTAAATCGAAGGATTCGATAAATTCATTGGACTTCGCCGATACTACATTTTCTGTAAGATTTTACAGAAATATATTGGATCATCTTGAATCGAAAATTTATAATTGTTGAGTAATGGTAAAAAATGTAATGTTTTACCCATGCTCACCAGCAAAAAGGAATAAGGTACGACCCCTGCCCCCGCTATTACTGATCAGATGATTTTTTATTCCTACGATATAACAAAAGAGTTAATTTCTAACGATATAAAAACAAATTTAAGAGCATGCGATATTTTTCTTTCAGTGTTGACAATTGGAAATCGCGAGGAAAAATTCCTCAATTTAGTATTGATATGCATGTGATGGATCAATCGCATAAGGAAGAGGTATACACTAAAGAAGTCAAACAATTTAATGGTGAACTTGATGATATTCGCGCATACATAACTCAGGTTACCGACTCTCCAATAGGTAATGTGAATCAAACTAATTCAAACAACATGCGCAAAACATTTTTTCCAAACCTAATTCCTTCAATAAACTATTAATTTTATTATTTTGTATTCAGAGTGCGCGAAAAAGAACAAAATGTACATTATCACGACTTTCAGCGGTAAATCAATTTTATTTAGAAACGCATCCAATAACAGTTGCACTATTATACATTGCGCGCAAGACATTTTAAAGCCAATGATTGATAAAGCGAAAAAAGATGCAAGCCTGAGTGACATATTAAGTACCGTTAAATGTAAATGTTGCCTAGAAAATTACAAAATATTTGGTTTAATCTTGAAAATTGAGGGGCCGATAGCATAAGCAAAATAAAAATGTTTTTTAAAATTATTCCTACCCGTTTACAAAAATATTCTGGAGTTGGCCTAGCCCAGACCCTTTGGTTTCCAGTCTTGGAACTGACCAGACAGTCTGACCTAGGACTGGATAAAATTGTAAGGTTTTTTCGGGCCAACTTTAGATTAGACCATCTATTTAGCTGGTAGTTATGAGAAAATCAGCCGCGAGTTACTGTCCGGCTAACAGTTTTGTGTCACTTGATATGGTACTTTAAGTTGTAACATCAGCTGACAAGACGCCTGCACGTCGAGGGCCAATCAGTAAATTCCAATTGCTTGAGAAGAAACTTTATATTGTTTGATAGCCTGGAAAAAAACATTTTTCAATATAAGCGTCTTTAGTTACAAAATTTGCATTATAGAAATCCTTCAACTTTTTCGAAATGTCAAACAAAACAAAAATTACTGACCAAAATTAGATTTTTTGTTCTTGGATAGCTTATCAGCGCCAAACATGGACCAGACAAAACTTTCAAGGCGTTAAGAGAAAAAAGGTTTTGCTTTGATAACTAATAGCGTCCCGAATAAAAATGCTTTGACTTGAGTTCGACTTGGTTATGTCTTGAGTTCATCTCCAAGACATCGATGTCTGGCTGTGTCTCAAAACTGAATCCAGACATAGGCCTTCGTTTTACTTTTATGGCCACGACAGGTAAAACGGCGTTTGCTTGTCTTAAGTCGAGCCTTGTCTTGACTAAGACCTGATTTACTTGTCTCAAGACGAGCCTTGTCTTGGCTCAGATGGTCGAACCTTTTTCGGCTCATAAATGAGAATAGAATTGATAAATAAAAGATTTATAATGATTGAATTAGGCATTTTTAATTTAAAAATTCAGAATCTGTGTGTCTGAACGAGTATAACCCTTAAAAATTTTCTTAAAAAAAATACGAATTGTAACTTTGTAGAAGGATCTCCGAAGCCGTTAGAAATACGTAAAAACGAACGAATTTTCGGTATCATCGTCAAGCAAGTATAATACAAATGAAAATCCGTAAATAAGTTGATTTAAGATATATATTACAAACAAATATACAAAATTATTTGATCATTAACAAAGATTAGCTTTAATGACAGTCAGAACATCCGTGAATACTGGAAGATTTTTCACCACAAAAGGAATCCGCTATTTAGAAAAGAAAAACATGCTGTCACCAATTTTGATGTGCCAAGTAATTTACCTCAGCCAAAATTGTTGGATATTTGGCGAAAACACGTAATTAATACGATTGGTAGGGAATACTGAGTTTAAAATAAAATTATTTTTAAAAATCGTCGAAATTGCTTGTTTTACTTTGATTCATGATAGAGGAATGCGTGTATGTCCTTGCGATCGAGTGAATGTGTGGGTGCCACATGTTTTTGTCAACATGATCACTTAAAGTCACTGGAGACACCCAGTGGGCACACGTGGCTTAAAGTCATCATACAGACGTCTTTTTGTGAACGTCTTTATGCTTTTACAAAAAGACGTCAGGAGGTCGTAATAAAGACGTTCTAATCTAGACCCTTCAAGTATATCTTATAGATGTTATCAGTACGGTTTAAGGAAGTCTTTAAAAAGTTCTAAGTCGGAAATTTCGTCGTCTTAAGGATGTCTTGAAAAGATATTCAGGGGACAATGTCGTTAGGATGTCCCTAGGACATCTTTGAACCGTCTTGCATAAGAATATCATTATTCGAAACCATCCCAAATTCAAAGTATTTCTATATTTTTCTTTCACAAGACTTGAATTCCTAAATGCTCTGAAATATTACAAAAAACTGATTGAGACTTAATTTTTAAGATTTTTTTTTTGAATTTCAACTTAGAAACATTTAAGTTATGAGATTTCTCTAAGTTTTAATGTGAAAATGTGAACGAAACGAAAAACGTCATCTAGAGTAAGCCCGAAACTGTTCTAAATGTTGCTGCCAAGCCGCACAGTCGCCAGCACTGTTCTCGCCATCACTGTTTTTGTCAAATGTCCACGTTTTGAGACCCCCTGAATTTAAAAACAGGTTTTTACGAATGTGTCTGTCTGTCCGCCCGTGGATGGTTTTTTTTTAGCAAGATAACTTTCGAAAGAATTGACTGATTGGATTTCTTTGTTCAATTATCTTACTATCTTCAAATAAAGGTTAAGTTCGTTAGAATGCCATTTTGGATAGAATCGCACTTACTACAACTATGTTTGGTGTTGCCTTTGTTGCTCCCACGAGAAGCTAGGGAAAGGGGTTCGTCCATCCTAGTAGAGCCTTACATGCAAGGATAAGACTGCGTACTCTGAAAGGTCGCCCGGTATCCCAGAGTCACCGCTCTAGACACCTCACTCAGGTGCAATTCAGTTTGCGGGACGGTTTTCACACCTCCGCTTGGGAGTTAATTCCTTTGGAACCTTCCCTGAGCAATCGTCCGCGACTGCCTATTTATTTTTGTAACCATATTTAGCAGAAGCCCTTGGTACAGGGACTCTATATCCGCAACCCGAAGACGCTTTCGGTGGCTTCTAATTTTTTCAGATATAAAAAAACTGTTCAGAAGTTAAAAGAATTAAATTTACCTAAAAACTGAGATTTCAGTAGTTCTGAATTCTTGCCCAATTGGCCAATCATTATTTGGTAATGGTAAAAGTAAAAAAGTAGAATTTCTTTCATCTTATAATCAATATCAAACCTTGAAATGAGAATGGCGATTGTTTGTGTAGATATAAAAAAAGGGAAGTTTTCAGTATGATTTTAATTTAAACTTTACAAATACATTAGCTTTAAGGGTTTACAAAATAAAAGCTTTCAAAACTTGAAGTTTTCAAGAAGAAGTACTGGCGTACTGGCGAGCGGTACTGATACAATACTTCGCATGATTACTGGGGTTATGTACTAGTAGAATACTATTTATAATCAATAAATTATAAATTTCAAACATGTATTAAATTTTGAAACATTATATTATGAATAACATTTCTAAGGCTACAGGGTTTCGAACATACATCTATACCTAAATCTATCACCTTGTATAAAAAAACAGAAAAATTGTTTTCGAGATAACTTTATTTATGGTTATTCAAAATTTTAGAACACATGAACCATATTTTCAAACATATTTTTTTTATTTTTTCCAGTATTCATGTAGTCGGCATAGTACTGCCTTGATCGTGGAGTCAACCGTCCATTAGTACTAGGCGAATTACTGATTCTCTGTACTGGTAACCAGTACTGGGCCAGTGCTGCGCCAACGATAAACTCCGGCGGACTACTAAATTTTCCTCTAGGGTAGCGACTTTTTTTTGCAAGAATATGTGTTTTATGTATCTACCGCAGGAAAAATAATCTGAACCTTGAGGAACCTTGAGAAAAGCAAACCAAATTTGTTTATAAACTTCCCAGCCTATGTCGAACATTAGAGTAATTTTATATATTAATTTTATTACATAACATGACTTTTATACTACTATGAATGACCAGAACTTCTTTACACTGCAATATAATGTATAATATTATAGTTTAATAGATTCGCTTCGAATCAAGGACTTTTTTCTTCTTGCCAATTAAAAAATCTGTAAAATATTATGAATGCCTATAACGTGATGAAAAAAGTCCTAAAAATTTAATCAATATAGCATGAACTGCCCAGTGGGCACCGGAACATCCTAAAGACGTCCTTTAGGACGTCTTTAAGTGTCCTGGGACATTCTTGGACATTGGCACCTAAGTCCCAGGGTCGTTATAAAGACAACTTTTGTACTCTTATAGGTCTTTTTGGGGCGTCTTTAGGACCAGCCCTGCGGACACCTTTGGGTCAACTATAGGCCAGGCATAGAACGTGTTTAGGACTTCTGAAAGTTGTCTTCATAAAGACCCTGGGACTTAGGTACCAATGTCCAAGAATGTCGCAGGACATTTAAAGACGTCCTAAAGGACGTCTTTAGGATGTTTCGGTGCCCACTGGGTACTTCTTGCTATATTGAATAAATTTTGAGGACCTTTTTCATCACATTATACTCATTCAATAATATTTTATAGATTTTGTAATTGGCAAGAAGAAAAAAGTCCTTGATTCGAAACGAATCTATTGAACTACCGTCCGAAAAGTACTCGATCGGAAGGTCTCTAAAATACGCCTCAGTTTCAACTATGAGCTCCTCATTTGAGTAAAAACGGTTACCGGTGAGCCATCTCTTCAGGTTAGGGAACAAGTAATAGTCGCTGGGGGCCAGGTCTGGTGAATATGGTAGCTGAGGAACCAATTCGATGCTGATTTCATGCAATTTTGCTTGTGCAAATAAGCATGAATGAACAGGCGCATTGTCGTGATGATAAAGCGGTTTTTTCTTCTTCAAGTGCGATCGTTTTTCAGCGATTTCGATTTTCAATCAGTCCAATAATGATGAATAGTATGCTCCAGTTATGGTTTTACCTTTTTCAAGATAGTCCACGAATATTATGCCATGCGCATCCCAAAATACGGAGGCCATAACCTTCCCGACCCATTGTTGCGTTTTTGGACGCTTCGGAGCATTTTGGCCCGGTGCAACCCACTGTTTTGCCTGTTGCTTTGACTCAGGAGTGTATTAGTGGATCCAGGTTTCATCCATGGTTATGAATCGGCGCAAAAACTCGGTCGGCTTACGCGA
>NC_046662.1:109789777-109791510 GCF_010883055.1 Belonocnema kinseyi | reverse complement strand
CCGACAGTTCGGAAGACCAAATCTGTCGGATGAGACGTTTGTATCTGCTTCGGAGAGTATCCTTTATAGATGTCACATCCTAAATGCGGCTCTGTGGCACGCATGTAAAATATATGAGTGACCTTGTACTTTCGATCTGCACGTTTGCCGCACAAGTACCCGTCGGAATGGTGCAGTGCTAGAGATAGTGGCAATAATGTAAGGCAAAAGAGGAGTGGGCTCATGGTGTCGCCCTGAAAGACACCTCTCTGAAACGTGACCTTGTTAGTTGTCACACGATTTTTTCCAGATGAGATAGTAAATCTGGTTTTCCAAAGCAGACACATCTATCGATGAGCAGCTTGTCCCGACATCCGGCTACGCCTTTCTTTGAGCCTCGTTGTTCATACATTTCTTGCCACACAGGTTCAATTGCCCGAACAATCCTATCATTTAGGATAGCTGTGAATATCTTATAAAGCGTGTTCAGAGAAGTTACTGGCCTGTAGTTCTTCGGGTCAGCTAAGTTGCCTATTTTCGGAAGGAGTATTGTGCGCCCTTCCACCAACCACTCTGGAATCGACTCTTTCGACTTCAAATATGAGGTGAAAATATGGGCCAAATGCTGATGGGTTGAAGAAAACTTCTTCCACCAGAAGGTTTTGATACAATCTGCTCCCGGTGCGGAATAGTTCTTCATCCCTCTTAATACTTATTTCACCTTCTCGGTAGTGATGTAGGTGGTTCCCGTATGAGTTGCACAACTAGATAGTATGTGAGCTAAATGCTCGGAGTATGTATGGCACGCCCTGCAGGTATCATCGGGAATGTCTTGGATCAAAAATGTGGCGACGGTAAAGGAAGCTTTCAATCTGATTTTAATTTAAACTTCACAAATACATTAGCTTTAAGGGCTTACAAAATAAAAATTTTCAAAACTTAAAGTTTTAAAGAAGAAGTGCTGGCGTACTGGCGAGCGGTACTGATGAAATACTGCGCATGATTACTGGGGTCATGTACTGGTCGAATATTATTTATAATCACAAATGTATAAATTTCAAACTTGTAGTTTGATTTTAACGAAAAAGGTATACAACAAATAAACAATAATTGATTCCGAGTATTTTGTCTATAAAATTTTAATGGTCCTGTTTATAATTGATACAGGTATTAAATTTTGAAACATTACATTATGAATAAAATTTCTAAAGCTACAGGGTTTCGAACATACATCTATTCATCAATCTATCACCTTGCATAAAAAACAGAAAAAATTGTTTTAGAGATAACTTTATTTTTGGTTATTCAAAATTTTAGAACACATGAGCCATATTTTTAAACAGTACTGCGCCAGTATTGCGCAAGCCATAAATTCCGGCGGACTACTAAATTTTCCACTAGAGTAGCGACTTGTTTTTGCAAGAATATGTGTTTACCTGCAGGAATTAAAATTTAAAAAAAGAAAAATTCTGCTTTTAAATTTCTAGGCACAAAATAAAGAAAACTGCTCATAAATTTAAGTCTAAACTAATAAAAGGGAGAACTGAGTTTCATACTACTATGAATGACCAGAACTTCTTTACATTGCAATATAATCTATAATATTATACAAGGCAGTCTGATAAGTACCTGCAAATTCTAAGAGATGGCCTCGTCGATTGGAACGATTCATAAGTGGTTTACCGAGTTTCGTTGTGGCCTTACGAGCACAGTTGATGCTGAACGATCTGGGCGCCCAAAAGAGGTCACTACAC
>NC_046662.1:109763304-109789677 GCF_010883055.1 Belonocnema kinseyi | reverse complement strand
GAAAGAAATTAATAGGGAAGACATTTTAGTAACAGCTGGGCATTTTGTTTGTGCGAAACATTTTTTTCTCGATGGTATTGTCTGGAAAAGGGAAGTGAAGGATCCTTCTAGAAATGTTATAGCATCAGTATGTATAAATTATAACTAATATATTTATAATACGTTATTCAAATGAAATTTAAAAAATTAATGAAGGGATATAATTTTCAATTTAAATACTTCAATTGCAATTTCCGAATTTTAACCTAAAAATAGCTGTCTTCTCGGCTGTGGCTGTTCCTCATTTGGAGATTATATTTGTTCTTCACTTAAATTCCTCTTCGTTCGGGAGGATTCTTGGTGTAAAAAAGAAGGAAGCAATTAAGAAGAAAGATAAATCAAAATTTTACATCTGGTCTTTTTAATCTTTTATTGGCTTGGAAGTCATTATAGGCCTATAATAATTATCCTATAATGAATTTCCTATAATTTTTTTCGAATACAGGAATAATGATTGGAATGATTATAGAAAAAATTGTAGAATAATAATAATAGAAATTAATAATATTAAAATATTTATTGCAAAACGTAGAAGGAAGTTTAAATGAATCACTTATTTTGAACGACTCACACAATAATACATTAAAATTGACATATTTAAAGAAGCTTTGTTTCAGAATAAAGGTACAATAAGACTTAAAAGCTATGGATATCTTCTACTTTTTGCAATAATCATTTCAATATTTCAATATTATTAATGTATATAATTATTTTACTATAATTTTTCGTATAATTAATTCCTGAATGTAATATATTCATAAAAGGGAATATATATATACAAAGTCCATAGTTTTCCATTTTTCGAAATTTTAACATTAAGACGTGTCACCGTGCACTTCAAAACCCCGTTAAATTAATATGGGGAAATTTTGAATTTTCGAAAAATAGAACTCATGTTCCGGGGTTTCATTGAAACGTTCCAAACTTTCCAGGGATTGAAGAGGAGTGTCTACGAAATAAAACCATCTTAATAACTTTTATTTCCAACCCAACCTTACCCTCCCCGCGGCCACCAAAATATGACGCGAAAATAAAAAAACTATATTTTTTAAAGAAATATAAATTACACAGGCCAACATGGTTTTGTTGCGGGAAAGTGAAAGAACATTTCCTACGTAATTTTTACGTATAATCCGAATCCAGGGACATAATTGGCCAATCACGTCAGGATTTTAAGATATTTGAGGTGATGTACCCAAAAAAATGCGTTTTTGGCTGCTTTTAAGGTTATGTATAGAAGATACAGAATTTTTTGAGATTTTTTCTTTGGTTTTATCATATATTACTGCTACTTCTCTTTACTTTGATAGTCGCAAAGTTCAATTACCATTTTTCTTTACCAGATTACGCCAATTTGAAATTACGAGATATGTTTTATTGTTTATTGAGCATTTGCTTAAAATACTTTGAGGCAGACATTTTCTACTAGGCGTTTTTTCTTGAAAATTGGTACTTGGGGGTATTCGGGGTTGTTGAAATCCCAAAAAATGTTGTCTCTTCTGTGCAGAACCTCAAAAGTAGCCAAAAACGCCATTTTTGGGTACATAACCTCAAATATCTCTAAATCCTGATGTAATAGGCCAATTCTGACCCCAGATTCGTATTCTACGTAAAAAATTACTTCGAAAATGACCCTCCACTGCGCAACAACTGACATGACCCCATTATTTGCAGGCCTGTGTTATTTAAAAAATTATTATTTGTTCCCAAAAAATGTAAAAAATAATTGTATTTTCTGATTTAAATGTAATTATTTATCATTTTTTAGAGCATTACATTTTTCTAAAAATACTATACAATTATTTAAACAATTATTTATTGTCTATGTTCAACATCTCTAAAAATTGAGCAAGAGATATCAATTTTGTCTACAAATTAATATGCTTTGTCTCGTTTTGTTGAACAATTATATAATTTTTATACATTTCTCTTAATTTTTAATAAATCGCTATTTGTTTAAACAATATTTATTTGCTCAACTAGTCCTATTATAAAAATGAGATGCATTTTAGCCAAATTCATAGCGCTAACTTCGCGCTCACTTCATGCGTAACCAGTGGTTACGAATGAAGTCGCATACTAAACAGAGAGATGCTAAGTCGTGAGTATTCTCGAGTTTGCGCAGACCAATTAATGTAATCAAATTCTAGACTATTTACAAACTTCAACTGTCAATTATAGAACAGCTTCAGATATATGTCTTCCTAAAGTTGTTTTGTCATTGGCTGTTTGTTTTCTGCTTTACATTTTAGGCCTCTATTTAATTCTACTCTCACAATGACTTGTAATCTATGGCTATCAAATACTGATTGCTGCGGTCACGTTGGTCTCATACTCTTTCTTTCTGCTTTGGAACGTGGGTCTTGCAAGGTCGTCCTTAGTGTTGTGAATAGGGGACTACTTCAAAAATCCAAAAACTACGATGGCGTCATTTAAATTTACCTCTGAGGAAGAAATCCGAGCCTTTGATCGTGAAAATAAGGGAATGTAAGTAATATTTTTATATTATAATCTATTATATTTTTATCAATTGATCTAACTTAAAAATGCGTATACCCACGTGTTCAATCGCTATTAAATTTTCCAAATAATTATCGTAGCTCTCGGATTTTCCAAGTAGTTTCCTATTCATCTCACTTAACTTCCCAATATTAATTTTATCTCGTTTTTTCCTAGGGATCTCACGGAAATACCATGTGCAACCACAAAGTACAATAAGCTTTCACGGTGAATATAAAAGTACGATAGCTAATCCAGGTATACAATTCATAAGTATCCCCTTCGGCGAGGTCATGATTGTGGACGGACACATTGGTTGGTATATTCTTAGTAAATTATATATTTAACAATAAGCTGAAAGAAAAATATATGCTCTGTCAGGAAAGAAAACCGGGCGGAAATATTATGTATAGTTCATGTATACTGTGAAGTATCATATATTATAACCATTTGTTTTATACATTTTTTTACAAAACTAATAAATATTATAGAGAATACTTCACACTATATGTAAAATATATATATAATTTTTTCGCATATACATCAATTTACAAAATTTTTTGTTATTTTAGAAATTCTTGGATACATGAAAGAGCAATGGGTTTGTAGAAGTAAAGACCCCTAAATGCGTCCTACGGGCAAGGCGTAATAGCCAATGGGCAGTACAAGCTCACCGTACAGATCGCATCTTTCCAGGCAGATGACAGGATCGCAAAAGGTTTGCACCGGCGATTGCGAGGTATCATGCAAAAACAAGGTGAGCGAATATTGCTATTAATTTCTATGAATCAAGGACTCGTGGAAGATGTCTTCTAGCCAATTTTTATATCTCATTTTATTCAAACTAATTACTTGAAAAGATTTTTAATATCAAAGAACAATAATAAAACTTTTTTAATGCTATCAGGTATGAAAAATGTTTTTGAGTAATTACTTTCTGAGTAAAAAAAAATCAAAAAATGGCTAAAGCTACTTAGTTTTTGACTACAGGCCCTTATCTCAATATCACTTGAATAGACAAGTGTACGAAAGTAAAACAGATATATTTCTATTTTATGTAAACATTTCTAAATTTTGAAGCTGTACTGTTAAAAACTGATTATAATGCAAAAATAAGCAATTTCAAGTACATAATTGCACAAAATCCCAGAACCTCCCTTAATTTTGTTCACTTTTCTACTTGAAAATATAATTTATCATCATTTATTCATCCAATACTCATTTTTGTATCTAAGGAGATATTGGCATCGTTCAATAAATTATATATCCCAAGACAAACATATTTTTCGCAGTGTTTTGCAGTAAAAAACATTGAAATTGCAAAAAGAACATAACTTTTGTCAGAATCTGTGTAGTTTAAAGTTTTATGCAGTTTAAAATAAGAGAAATCTCTAGATATTATCGGATTTTAACGGATAAGGACAATTTTTTTCATTATGCAATTATCAAAAATGTGCACACCCAAAAAATGGTAAAAGTTAATCTGTATGAAAGCTATAGACATTTTTCCACGTATGTTTAATGAATAAATAACAGCAACTCACACAAATTAACTTTTATAATTTTTTCAGTAAGGAAGTTTTAGATAACTGAATAGCGAACAAAATAAGCCCTGATTCATTAAGATCACATAATATTAGGGGATTTCTCATGCCTTAAACTGTGTATAATTTTAACCTGCAAATATTATTCTTGCTAAAAATTGATACCTTTTCTGACTGCAATTTTTTTCCTAATCAAATATATCTTTTTTCAGCTTATGATTAGATTTAGAATTATAAAACTATATGAGTTGATCAAGAATTATGTGTCATTTAGTTTCTTCAACGACGCTCATACCTCAATGAGCTTATTCAATCCAATTAATAATAAATATGTTTTATCAAGTTTAAATTTTTTATAATTTTTTTTTCTTCCTATTTTGGCTATAGCTGGTGGTGGCTTGAGGGTCGCAGATATGACTGCAATTGATATTGTGGAAGATAGTATTCTGACTCCAGAAAAATTGAAACGGTCCATTCACAACGTAATGTTGGTAACCACGTAACGTTCTAATAATGAAGGCGGTGGACCTGCTGAAAAAAAGCAAGCTCTTGATGAAAACTAAATGTACATTATCACTTTTAAGACGTTTAATGTTGAAAGTTTGAAGAGACATTTTGTATTAATTACTTTATTTATTTGGATAAACAAAAAAGAGCATCTAATTAATATACTCTAAAGTATTATATCATATTTTTTTAATAACTACTTCAAATTATTTGAAATGTATAATTTTTTTTTGTTACTCTTCATTCAGAAACTTGAAATATTTATAATTTATTAGTTTATAGAAATTAAGTTTATGTTTCATAATTTATAAATAATTATATTAAGGAACATTGTGATTCGCTGTAACCAATAGAGACTTTCGTAAGAAATTGAAATTCGAAATTTTTATTTTAATAACCAGTTTGTTTCGTTGATCACCAAGATTTTAATTTATCTTTAATTTAATTGACAGTTAATTAATTTAGTTGAAAATTCTTAAAGTTTTTATTGAAATTTCTATGTTTTTTTTCGTAAATTCAATTTTCATTGTAAATAAAATATTTTTGTTAAAATATAATTATATTTATTTTAAAAATCAGTAATTTGTTTTTAATCTTAGTTTTCTAATCTTAGTTTGGTTGAAATTTTATAAATTTTGTTGAAAATTACATAATTGCATAGTAAATTAGATAATTTTGTTTAAAAATCATCAATAATATTAAAAATGATAGAAAATCAAGAATTTTATTGAAAACTATAGTTTGTTTGAGTTTCAATTTTTTTTTTAAAGTCATTAGTTTCTGGAAATTTCAATAATCTTATTTTCAATGATATAATTTTCTTAAAAAATTGTTTTGTATGAAACATCACCTACAGTTGTCGTATTTTTTGTTCATTTTTACGAAATTATAAATAATTTGAATAATTTTAAATATCATTTATTATCATTTTGAATTTATGAATAAGGCGATATTAGTTGTGTTCAAGTTGGGTCTTATACTTCGAGATATATACTACGCGTGTACTTCTAATATACCGAAAAGCGTAGATTTCGAAAGGTATAATGAAAGCAAATGCGAAGTATATATATATATATATATATATATATATATACACTAAATTCGAACACGGCCATGAAATGAAAAATCTTACCCTTTCATTAATATTTCATACTTTATATTTTTTTATAATATAAAATTTGAGAAAGAGAATCCACACCCCTTTCAATAATCTTTGATATCACTTGTAAAGGGATTTTTGAACGAAAATGAAAACTATCACTTGCCCGTTACGTGGCTGCTCAACGTGGATACACAAATATTTTGACAATAAGACCTGAAAATAATAATATAAAAAAAGACTAGACAAAATATCTGGTACCGGGCGCGAGGCGCCTGTGGACACGTCACTGAAAACTTCCAATTTATATTTACGACTTAAAAAAAAAGAAAAATCTAAAATATAGATTATTTAATTTTTGCGACTAACTAAGTGGAGAGGATACGTGAGGGTGGTCCCTGAGCAAAGTAGGCAAATAATTCATCAGTAAAATTACACAAATAACAATATAAATAATGCAAATTTTATTTATATAATAATCAGTTAGTTTGAAAACATGGAGAGGAAAATTGATCTCACATCACATTAATTGTACGAGATAAATATGATAGCTATGAATATCGAAACTATGGAGTTGAGACAAATTAAGCGCGAAATGGAAGCAGCCGACATCTTGACTCGACTTTGTGATTTTGTTAGAATTTAAGGATTGGATGAATATGGTTACAAAAATAAATAGGCAGTCGCGGAAAATTTTCCAGGGGTGGTCCCGAAGGAATTAACCACCAAGCGGAGGTGTGAAAACCGTGCCGAAAGCTGAATGGCACCTGGGTGTGGTATCTAGAACGGTGAATCTGGGATACCGGGCGACCTCTCAGAGTACGCAGCCTTATCCTTGCAGGCGGGGCTCTACGAGGATGGACGAACCCCTTCCGCTAGCTTCTCGTGGGAACAACAATGACAACACCAAACATAGTTGTAGTAAGTGCGGTTCAAAACAACAGAACGCGCAGGGCTCCCGACAATGGGTCGGCCAACAATGCCGACCAATGTAGAGCGGGGGGAGCGAATAAAAACGGATTCAATGCGATGGACTGTCGGGATCTCGCGACCTTTGGGTGAACGGAGCGACTGAATCACGACTAACTAGAGTGCTACGATGCAAGTGTGGCCCCTGAACGGGGTTATATGGCACGGCTGCATGTTCTGTGGTGCGAGAAACACCTGGAGCTATCGCACTTTTCACAGCAACGCCTGCGAAACCATGCTGAACTGCTCCGTAGAAGGGGCTATGTAAGCGGAACGCCTACTCTACCACAGCTAGAACAAGCCAGCAACAGAGAAAGAGAGGCGACACTCAGATCATCCGCGGGCAGGCATTCAATAGAGAAAGAGCGATGCTTTACGACCCGGAGAAACATCAACACCCAGGTTTCTCTTAAGCCTAAAGATCTGGCCTGGCGGTAAAACCTTGGAAGACCCTTGGAGGGTCTTCCAAGACCCTCCAGTTACTGTCGAACACCCACCCAAACCAGAGGAGGTCGAAGTATTTTGAAGAGAAGTCTATCAAGTGCAGCATAGACTGGAAGAAGACTCCAAAAATATAAATAGCTTCAAGGAGTTATGTGTTGCCCTCATAACACCTGATAAAGAATACCCACCCATCACTACCGAGGAGGTGAAAAAAGTATTAAGAGGAATGAAGAACTATTCCGCACCGGGACCAGATTGTATTAAAACCTTCTGGTGGAACACGTTTTCTTCAACACATCAGCATTTGGCCCGTATTTTCACCTCATATTTGAAGTTGGAAGAGCCGATTCTGGAGTGGTTGGTGGAAGAGCGTACAATACTCCTGCCGAAAATAGGCAACTTAGCTGACCCGAAGAATTACAGGCCAATAACTTGTCTGAACACACTTTATAAAATATTCACAGCTATCCCAAATGATACGATTGTTCGGGCAATTGAACCTGTGTGACAAGAAATGCATGAACAACGAGGCTCAAAAAAAGGCGTAGCCGGATGTCGGGAGAACTTGCTCATCGATGGATGTGTCTGCAAAGATGTAGCATTCTACCAGCGTGACCTATCCATGGCCTGGATTGATTATCGGAAAGCTTTCGATTCGACTTCCCATAGACTTATCATCTGTCTTTTGGAAATCTTAAGGGTTCATCCGCAAATAGTTAGGTGCATAGAGAGATTGATGCCGCTTTGCAAAACCAGATTTACTATCTCATCTGGAAAAAATCGTGTGACAACTAACAAGGTCACCTTTCAGAGAGGTGTCTTTCAGGGCGACACCATGATCCCACTCCTCTTTTGCCTTACATTATTGCCACTATCTCTAGCACTTCGCCATTCCGACAGGTACTTGTGCGGCAAATCGGCAGATCGAAAGTAAAAGGTCACTCATGTATTTTACATGGACGATTTTAAGATCTATGCTAAAAACAAAGAGCAACTACATCTAGCTCTAGGGATTGTCGAACGATATACTAAGGAAATTGGAATGGAATTTGGGTTAGGCAAATGCGCCAAGGTTTATTTGAAGCGAGGAAAACTTAATGACATCCCTGAAGATCCTGAGATCGTTGATAGAAGCGCTATACGACACCTTCGCGCTGAAGAGACTTATACATACCTGGGCGTGCCACAGAGCCGCATTCAGGGTGTGACATCTATAAAGAATACTCTCCGAAGCAGATACAAACTTCTCATCCGACAGAATTGCTCTTCCGAACTGTCGGCGAGGAATAAAGTATCTGCAACGAACATGCTTGCCGTCCCAGTAGTACTCTATTCATTTGGAGTAGTTACATGGACGAAGAACGAGCTCGGATCCCTTGATATCGGGACAAGAAAGGTTATGCACATGAGCGAAAGCATGCATCTTAAGTCTTCCGTTCCGCGACTGTACATCTCACGCCGTCAAGGTAGTTGCGGAATATTGAGTCTTGAATGTCTTCACAACAGGATTATTCTGGGTACAGCACATAGAGTTGCATATGGAACAGACCCTCTTTTTAAAATGGTCAGGAATCACGAAAAAGTAGGCAAAGGAGCGTTTCTGTACAAAGCAGTGGAGGAGGCTGCTGAAACACTCGAACTTGACTTCAGTATTAGGGGTGAGCAAAATGCATCAAATCTCATCTATTTTGAGTACTCACTCCTGAACGTGCGGATTAAAAAATCACAAGACAAAAACTTTCGTGAATAGCTCTTTGGTAAGAGGATGCACGGTATCTTCCACAGAAATGTGATGGATCAGTCAATGTCCTGTAAGCTAACGTTTGCTTTTCTTAAATCGCCCGGATTGAAGTCGGGTACGGAGGGCTTCATTTTGGCATGCCAAGACAGCGCCATTTTTACCTTAACATACCGTCGCCACATTTTGAGCCAAGATATTCCTGATGATAGCTGCAGGGCGTGCTATGCACACCCCGAGCATGTAGCTCACATACTATCTAGTTGTCCAACTCACGCGGGAACGATCTACATTTAAAGGCACAATGCGGCACTAAGAGTGCTTTATTACCATCTCTGTAACTCTTACGGCATTTACCTTAATATCGCTCCTCTAAATGCTCTTAGGGAAATCAAGTCAATTGTCGAGAATGGGATGTGCCGCATATACTGGAACTTTATATTATCGGCAATTGTTTCTGTTGATTACTCGAGGCCTGACATGGTTCTTCTTGACTTCGAGAAGTGAAACATGTTCGTTATCGAATTTTCGGCAACAGCCGACAAAACCGTCAAAAACAAGGAGAATGAAAAGAAAGTGAGGTATCGAGACCTTATAAGGGAGTTGCAACGATTGTACCCGGAATATTCTGTTAAACTTATCGTCCTTATCATCGGCGCTCTTGGAGGTGCCAAGCTTTCACTTGCTAATGGCCTAAAAAGCATCCCTGCGGGTGCAATTTTTCAGATTAGCACCCGCTCCCGCCGAAATCCTGCGGTTTTCCTGATGACAAATTTTTATTTATATGAACGTGGTATTTGCTTACTCTTACTCTTACTCTTTAGAAAACTCTCTGCGTACCAATCGACTCAGTCGCCGCACAAGAACTGCTTGGCGGGAAAACGGCACTCAACGTCCGTACCGTGAAATGTTTCCAAAAAACATTGTCGCTCCATCTGGTGGTTCCGTCTGGAGATTCGTACGACAGCCTCAATCATACATATCCAGTATGTATAATAAGTGATCAGCTGACATTCGGTGACAGCAATAAGACATGAGGGGTTTGGATTGAGTGCAGAAATCAATAGCCTCGTCTTCTAGAATCTAGTCCATCCTTCTTCTCGCTCCCAGCAATCGGGCGAATGACAGCTCCTAACGTTCCAAACCTAACCTTACAGAATTCTAATGCCTCACTCATGAGTCGACCAAGAATTCTCTTATACGATTGTATAAAGTAGTATTTAATGTGGACATTTTAAGGCTAATTTAAGAAATATTATTATCACTTTTGAATATCGCGCTATTGGTAAAAATTTGTTTTACTTAGGCTGGTAGCCCTGATTAACATGATGTGTGGCTAACTTTAGAAGCATTTAATGTCATTAAACTTGAATTGCCTTTATGAATGAGATCCGCATAGAATGTAAATATTTATTTTGGGATACGTGTTCTCAGTGACATCAATCCTTTTACTTATAATAATTGTAAGAACTCGCATATTAGTTACATTTTTTAACGTGAAGATACTAATGCGTAAGCTTTAAAAAGTGTTACGTAACCTGAAAACTGGTATTGGTTTGCGCTGACGTCATTTTTCAATCATACTAATCAGATAAGTTTTTACATTTATTACCGGGCGAACAGAGTTTTAACTTTTCATCATAAAAATCTTTTGTGACAATTTTATTTCTTTGAATTTATACTGATAATTAGATTTTTCTCTTTTTTCTTGATTAATTTTGGGTTCTTGGAGTTTTAGACATGCAAATGGCTTAACTTGATCGGAACTTCATATTTCTCTTAATTTATAAACTAATTACTGAAAAAATTTTTCATACCAAATAGAATTTTCCATGATTTTCATCAATTTTATTTGGTACAAACAAACTTTTTGAGCAATTACTTTATGAGTAAAAAGAAATAATAAAATTGAATACAGTCACGCCATTTACATTCGCTTCTACTATACACTACATATAAGAAAATAGATTATTTTAAAGTTATTTTTTCATTTTGGCCATGCATGCCAATCCTCCATAAAAGAACTTATAGAACCATATAGAAGAAAGCTAAATGCGTAAAGTATTGCCTTTCGTCAAGGTATATTGCATATAGATGCATATAGAACTCGTACTTCTATAAGAATCTATATGGAATTTCTAGCAGCTGCTAAGGTGTTATCTATAAGTTTTTATTGGTATCTTTGCTTTATTTTTGGAAATTCATCATTGATCCTAACAGACTTCCGGACCTATATGGCTTTATATGGAATAACCAACAGCCACCTGAGGTGGTTTCTATATTTTTAGACTGTATTGCTATCCTACACTATCATAGTCTATGTGTTCCTATATCGAATTACCAAAACTCATTGGGGTGGTTTCTATACGCTTCTGCTTGTATCTTTACTTCGTCTCGGTAAATCCCACAATGATTGTCATAGACTTCTATGCCTGTATGGCTCTGTATGGAATTATCAACAGCAACTGAGGTGTTTTCTATATGCTTCTATTTGTATCTTTACGCGGTTTTACTGAATGCCACATTAATTCTTACAGATTTCTGGTTCCATACGGCCCTATATGGAAATACGAACATCCACTGAGGTGTTTTCTATATACTTCTTTTGGTATCTTCATTTCTTCTTGGAAAATGCTTCGATCCAAAAGAATCAGAATTAATCCGGATTGGAATTGGTATAAAATTAATATCCAAGCCGATTAAATCCGAATCAATCCGAATGCGGAATCATTCTGATTTATTCGGTTTGACTATTCAGTTTACATCAGTCCAATTCCGGATTGACACTTTTATCGAGTTGTTGCGCACTGGCTCAGGTATAGATTCCGGAATTAAAGCCGTATGATAATATTTAACAAATCAGCATACTTTCACAAATCGTAGTACATTATGCCTTACTTCTCTGGTCAAAATAGATTCACATCCATAGCTGATAATAGCTAACAAAAGTATCACGTATTTTGTGGATGATCCCGTACTAATGAAATGTAATGCAATTTACTAATAAAATATAATCTAATCATACAATAATCATTTGTATTAATTTGTAAATTTTAAAACAGATACGACTGAAAACAGATACATTTAAAAGATACTAAATATTTGAAAGATACAAAAATATTTTGCGATAAATTTTACAGGAACCAAAATAGAGTAACGTTCGAACAAATAATTTGAAAAATACCAACATAATTTGGAGATACGTTTAGACAAGAACTTGAAAATATTTAGATACAATTAGATAAAAAAATCAAAGATAATTATTATACGCTAATCTATACGTAATTATAAGAATTTATTTTCAAGGAATGATATGAAATAGAACATAATTTATTGGGCTATCTAACGATACGTAGAATTTGTATATATGGTACGAATAACAGAGGCCGACAAAATTTGACAAAATTCAAAAGCCAGAAAGCAGACTAAACATTTCCGAAGGATTTTGATGTGCTGAATCCAAACTCAAAATTGCTCCTGTACGTCAGGTTTTCAAGATATCCTAATCTAAAAGTGCAAAAAACGCGTTTTTTAGCTGTTTTTGAAGTTATGTAACTGTACAAGAAAAAATCGACCACAAAGCTAATATGAAATTTGAAAGTAATAATCTGCGCTTTTCAAACGTAATTGGATTTATTAGGATATCTTTATTTTTCACCAATATATTGTAATTTGAAATTTTGTATTTTAGCGTTTTAACCCATTAAGGCTGACGTGTTCAGATTTATAGAACGCATTCTCTATTGCTGTACGATACGATACATGCCACAGGCATACTAACCCACCTGAGTCTGGAAATAATAAGTTTAGTCGAATATTTTTTTTGGAATAATGAAGTTCTGTGCCACAAGTGGGTCAACCCACCTACCTGCTGATACACCTGAACCCAGAAATCACCCCTACCAAATCATAAGCAGGCTAACCCACCTAACACTGGAAGCAGCGAATTTAGTCGTTTACATTTCGTGAAATAATTGAATTTCTCACTACAAGTTGGCTAATCATGAAATTAAATTTTTCAATTTATCGTATTAACCCACTAACGCCGAGATGGTATGCCATTGTCCCTTGAAAATATTATCTGAGGGGTTTTCGGGGGATCCCTTTTCAAATGGCTCAGTTTTTTGTTAAAATTCCTAGAAGAAAGACTATGAAAAACAGTTAGGGCTTTAAAAAAATTTTACTATTATGATGCATTTAACATTGTAAATTTACTTAAGATTTTCCAGCTAACTAAGGCAAGACGCTATATTTTTTAGCCACTTAAGGCTCGACTTGGGATTGTCCAGCTAAGCAAGAAAGTACTTAATATTTTCCAGCCAATTAATGCAAGACTTTAGATTGCTTAGTCAATTATAGCAAGCCTTTTGATTTCCAGCCAATAAAGGCGAGACTTTTTATCGTCCAGCCAGTCAAGACAAGTCTTTTAATCGTCCAGCTAGTCAAGGCAAGACTTTGAATCGTCCAGCCAGACAAGGCAAGACTTACGATTGCCCATTCAATTAAGGCAAGATTTGGGATGGTCCACCGGCGGATGGAAGTACTTTATATTTTCCAGCCAATTAAGACAAGACTTTTTATCGTCCAGTCAGTCAAGCTAAGACTTTGAATCGTCCAGCCAGGCAAGGCAAGACTTACTATTGCCCAGCCAGTTAAGGCAAGACTTGGGATTGTCCAGCTCAGCAAGAAAGTACTTAATATTTTCCAGTCAATTGAGGCAAGACTTTAGATTGCCCAGACAATCAAGGAGAGCCTTACGATTGCCCATCCATTTAAGGCAAGACTTGGGATTGTCCAGCTACGCAAGGAAGTATTTAATATTTTTCAGCCAATCAAGGCAAGTATTTCGATGGTCCAGCCAATCAAGGAAAGACTTGGAATTGCCCAGCCTATAAAGGCAAAGCTTTGTATCGCCCAGCCAGTCAAGGCATGGCTTTAAATCGCCCAGTTAGTCAAGGCAAGACTTTGAATCGTCCAGCCAGACAAGGCAAGACTTACGATTGCCCATTCAGTTAAGGCAAGATTTGGGATGGTCCACCGACGGATGGATGTACTTCATATTTTCCAGCCAATTGAGGCAAGACCTTAGATTGCCCAGCGAATGAAGAAAAGACTTTAGATTGTCCAACCATTTAAGGAAAGACTTTGAATTACCCAGCCAATAACGGCAAGAATTTGTATCGCCCAGTCAAGGCAAGACTTTGAATCGCCCGATCTGTCATGGCAAGAGTTTGAATCGTCCAGCCAGTTAAGGCAAGACTTACGATTGCCCAGCCAGTTAAGGCAAGACTTACGACTGTATGTCCAATCAAGGTGAAACTAAATGCTTGTTTTCTTATAGAAACGTTCGCGCTTCATGTCAAACTATCGTTGAAGAGACTTTCGTTTATGACTAGTAGGGTCATTATCATTTCTTTGCAAAGACTAACAATAGTCGGCCATCATTCTTACATTGCATCGACCTTGATAATGTTGCTCTTTTTGGTGAAAGTCTTGAAGAAAGCATTCGCCCATTTCTTCACTGAATGCTCCAACATATTATGGGAAATAATCCAAATGAGATTTGAGAAAATGTAATTTCATACTCATCAAATAACTTAATTTTTTTAAATTCTTTAACATACTAGATACAATAGTTCTAAACCTTGGATCTCGATTGTTCCCTAAAAATTTCTGTACAACATCTTTGAAACTCAACCATACATCCTTTTCAATAGATATCATGGTTTTAATAAAGTCATCATCTTTGATAAGTTTTCTTATATCAGGCCCAACAAAAATACCTTCCTCAACTTTGGCATCACTTAAATGCGGAAACGTAGATCTGATATAATTGAAACCTTCTCTTTCGGTTTTTAGGGCTTTCACAAATTGCTTCATTAACCCTAGTTTTATATGGAGTGGTGGCAATAATACTTTCTTTCTTTCAACAAGACCTTCATAAACAACATTATACTGACCAGCTTTCCACTTTAATCTGTCTGGTCATTTCTCCGTTATCCAATGTTCATCCCTTACACGACTGTCCAAAAGGCAAAGACAACAACGGTATTTAATGTTTCCTGATTGTAAACCTATTATAAAATTTATCATTTTGAAGTCACCAAAAATAAGCTAATTATGGACATTGTATTTTATTTTTATCAGGAGTAATTGGAAAGTATAAGATTCTTTCAGTGTAGTTGAGTGACCTACCGGAACTGCAGCGTACTTATTTCCATTATGCAATAGTACTGCTTTCAGACTTTCTGTAGACGAATCTATGAAAAGAGGCCAATCTTCTGGCGTATATAAGTTTATTTTATATACATAATTGAGTCATTCGACATCATTAAAATACACAATCCCACTGTCCATTGAAAAGTATTTGATGAACTTTTCTTCTCTATTTCTGTAAACAGTCACTCTAGTGCCAGGTAACATAAGTTTCCTTTCTTTGAGTCTTGAACCGCAAAGCTCAGCTTAATCTCTTGGAAGATCAAGGTCACGTATAAAATCGTCTAATCCGTCTTGGTGAAAAAATTTAGGACTTTCATTATCTGATTCTTCCCAAGAAGAATTTTCAGTTGCATTAGGATCGTTAGTATCCATTGATTCGTGAGGTGATCGGTCACTTTTGTTTTCAGAGTGATTTCTAATACCAATCTTGACTGGTGTAACACTTTTTACATCAGGGTAAACGATCTTCTCCAAATACTTTTTAGAAAAACCTCCTGTTTTGCATAAGCAAAAGTAACAATCTGTATCGTGATCGTTGGGTTCACGCCAAACAGGTGGTTGAATAACAGTCCGCGTCTGGGTGCTTTCATCTTCACAATTTGACAAATTTATTCTACAAGCATGACAAATTGAATTTGGTACCCACGGTTTATCCAAATTTTTCATTGAACTTCCATACCAGTTGAAGTATTACGTTTTTGTGAAATCATTAATTGATCGACGGTATTTCTCCGTTTCATACTTTCCACAAACGTGACGAAAAATATTAACTTTCTTAGCGCAAGGAGTTCTTGAACTCATGTTTTTTCTTATAATGAACAGTAACGTGGAAATTCTAAAACTCACTATATAAAAAACACGATCGACACGAAATGTAACCGCTAGACAGATTTCAAATACAAAAAGAATTTTATTACCTATGCATCCAACTGTTAGCTTGCCACTCGAACGTAATCTCTAACACGGAAAGATTGGTAGCAAAAAACGAATTTCATCACCTACGCATAACACGTCATAAAAGCGTCGCCAGCTCGATGAGCTAGCTAGGGATCGAAGACTGTCTGCGCCGTAGAACGGCGCGCACATACAGCGAATGTGAACATTAGAATGCACACAGAGTGCGCAGTAGCATTCTGCGCAGTCCGTCTTCTTTTGTTTCATCAATGTGCAAAGTTTGGTTCCAAACGACTGCAGGCTTTTTTGTTGGTATTTTGTGCGGGATCCTTTGTTATTTTTTAAAGCCCTACATTGTGGCCGCCATATTGGATCTTCTAAAGGTTATAACAAAAAATTGACACCGGAAATAGAAAGGGCACCCTCGAGAACCCTTGAGATAATATTTTGAAGAAAAAATATTGAACCGTCAGCAATAGAGAATGCGTTGTATAAATCTGAACACCTCAGCGTTAATGGGTTAAAACGCTTAAATAAAAAATTTCATATTACAATATTGAAAATGTTGGGTCTGGTCTGTGGCTTTAAAATTTGTCGGCCTGTGTAATTGAACTCTACCAACACGATTGCAGCTCCACCACCAGTACGAAATCGTTTTCGTTTTCAAACCGAAAGTGCCCAAACGAAAAATTTAATTCTGTCCCGCGGAAGATGAAAATGCTGAACTTTTTAAATAACAAAAAATAAATTATCAGCAGCATTCTCTTTATAGGAAAGTAAGTAATAAGAAAAATAATGTTGTAACCATTTGAAATGATGTTTGTACAGAAAAAATTCCTATTACTAATTTAAAAATTAAGGAATTTAAACAGGATTGTAAATCATCTCATCTTGAACCGAAAAATATCAGAAAAGAAGAATCGTTAGAAAAAAGTCGTAAGAAAGGTTCTGCTAAGCAACGAGCATATCGTATTCTTTAGAAGAACATCCGTAACAATGTGATCACAAAAGAAAATTCATTGAAACAAAGTCGTGAAAAAAATGTTGTTAAGCAACGAGCATATCGTATCCGTCAAAAGGACAATCGTAACAATGAGATTAAAAGAAATATTTAAAGGACGACAACAATGCAAACAAATGACAATTGTTGATGCCTTGGAAAATAAACAAATGATTGCCTCTGATTTAAATGAAAATATATCTCAAAACTGTCAAACTTCTGTTAAACGCTCTCTTGCTGAAGAAGAACAGTTTCTACTTTTTAAACGACAAGAAAGAAAGGATGAGAAACGTTGTTTTTGTAATAAAATACATAATAAAATAGATAATCTAACAATAGAAGATGATATTTGCACAGAACAAACTCTTAATACCTATTTTGAAACCAGGGAATTGCCAGTAGAAGAAATAAGTACTTCAGTTATAGAACTTGCACAGATTTATAACTCACCTCGAGTTGCGCAATAAAAAATTGCAGGAGAAGATTCATTACGACAAAACGAAGGGAAGAATGTTACTAAGCAAAAAGAATATCGTCTTTTTCAGAAGATATAACAACGAGAATCTCAGAAAAATTCAACGAACGAAAGTACAAGCAAATAAAAATGTAATAGTTGAGTCCTTGGGAATTGAACAAATGAGTGCCTCTGATTCAAATGAAAATGTACCTCAAAATTGAAAATCCTTCTGTTTATTCGTAAGATTGTGAACCTTCTATTTGTCCTCAAAATATTTGTACTAATATTGCAACTCCAGCGGTAGCAGAATACTATGCTGGAAAAATGAATATTTTATATAAACATTGTAATGCCAAACACTTTCAAGCTGAAAAAGTAGATAACAAAAAAAATTCATTTAATGATTGTTGTAGCCGTGGGGAAGTCATTCTTGAAATATTCCCCGCTTCACCACCGATACTCAAGAGTTTATTCAATGGCACACACGGACTGCCAACCGATTTTCTTGATCATATAAGGCGGTAAAATAATACATTTACTTCGCGTCTTTTAATGCTAATTCAGTTAAGTTCAATAACAGACGACCTAGCCCATTTTGTTTAAAAATACACGGTCACATTTACTATTTAACAAATACGTCTTTGTATCTTCCTACAAATGAAAGTCTTTCTAATGGTCAACTATTCATCGTCGATAAAAATGAAGCTAGGCATATTCGATGCAACCATACCGATACATTAAATAGGGAAATCATTGATGCTGTAGATAATTCTCTTCGCAAGTGCAATGCATTTGCACAATCATACCGAATGATGCATGAAGAGATACGGCAATCAATCGTAAACGATAATACACAATTTGAACCTGAAATGAAATTATTGTTCCCCTTAAATCCTGGAATGGATAGAAGATCGTATACTTTTCAGAAAGTTAATGAGGTTGCTGTAATTTTCACAATAACTGCTGAAGGTGATCTTTCAGAATCTCATGTGACTATACATTAAAAGGATACCACAGAGCCTGAATATGTTAGTTCCATGAACCCCAGTATTGAACCTGGGATGTACCTATTATTTTATCCACATGGTACGAGGGGATGGCATGAAAATATATTCTGCGTTAACAAGTGAAGACGAATATCGCGATCTGCATACATTAAATACAGAATGGCGTCTCGAAATGATAATGTATTTTTAATGGTAAGGCGATTATTTCAACAATGGGTTGTTGACAATTACGTGCAAGTAGGAAAGGATAGGATGAATATCTGTAAAATGAATCAAAAAACAATTCAGGCTGATACTTATTAAGGTTTGATTGATCATTTACAACGTACAGCAGATGAACCGAAAAGCCATGTTGGCAACATGGTAATCCTTCCATCATCCTTTACATGATCACCACGCAATCTGTTACACCATTATCAAGACTCAATGGTTATCGTAAAGAAATATTGTTAACCAGACCTATTTATAACCATGGCATGTAATCCTAACTGGCGTGAAAGCCAGAAGAATTTATTGGCTGGACAAACAGCATGAGACACACACGACATTGTTTTGCGCGTTTTAAATGTGCAGAAAGATGAACTCATTAATATTATTGTAAAAAAAATTATTCGCCGGTGTACTTGCGTATGTGTATGTAGTTGAATATCAAAAGCGTGGATTACCTTATGTGCATCTATTGATAACCTTGAAACCAAATAATATATTAACTGCTTCTGAGATAGTTGATAAGCACATTTCTGCTGAAATTACAAATCCAGTTGAAAATCCCGTACTTCATATTACTGTTATGAAAAACAAGATTCATGGTCCATGTGGAGACTGGTGCAAAGATAAAAGAGGCAAATGCTCCAAAAACTTTCCAAGCAGAAACAGTGATGGAAGAAAATGGATATCCAAGTTTTGTTCGCAGAAATACAGGTGTTAACAATCGTCCTAACGGAGGTACGACTGACAATCAATATGTTGTTTGATACAATGACGGATAATTGCAATTATTTAATTGTCCTTTAATGTAGAAGTAGTATCTAGCATCAAATCTGTAAAATATTTATATGAGTATATCTATAAAGGAGATCACGCTGCCGCAGTAGTTGTTACAAAAAAAATATAGAAAAATATAGTCAGTCCAGTCAAAGCATGCGATGGAATATACGGAAGACCATTACAATATAAAAGTCATCCTATTATGCGGTTACCAGTACATTTACATGATCAACAGACTGTTACTATCGGTGATGAAGGAAATGATGATTCCATAAAAACTGCGTTAGAAAAGCTAACTAGTTTGCAGAAATTCCATGCCATTATGTATTCAAGAAACAAGCAAATTTCAATAATGCAAATGGGTTATTCGAAAAGAACAATTTATTGTTATTGGAAGAATGTATTCTACCAGTCCGAGTCAAGTAAAAATATTTCGTTTACGATTATTACTGATAACTGTGAAAGGAGTAACAAGTTTTGATAATATTAGTACAGTCAATGGTAATACACACGACACATTTCATAACGCATGTTTAGCCTTGGGTCTCATCGAAGACGAGACAGAATGGAATCGTGCAATGACAGAAGGAATATGGGAAAAGGAACTATTGGAAAAATTCAAAGATTCTATGTCCCTAGACTTTCTAAGAAAATGTACTTTAATGGAAGCACACCAAGGAGCATATATTGAAATTAATACATATCTTTTACGTAAAAGATGTGATCTTAGTTATTTTTCAAAAATGCCGCAACTAAATGAACTCAATATTATTATTGAGGAGCAAACTAATGATAATGATGAAGTGTCAGCTCACTACCATGAAAAAATTGAAAAAGGCAATATGGAAAACTTAACCTGAGACAGAAGGATATTATCGGTAAAGTATTGAATGTTGTAATCACAAACGAAACAAGTATTTTATGTTTCTACATTGATGGACCTGGTGGATCGGGGAAAAAATTCATTAACACTACATTGTATCATCTGTTACGAATAAAAAAAGAAAACTATTTGTACGATGGCATTTACAGGGATTGCTGCAATATTACTTCCCCATGGAAAAACTGTACACAAAACTTTCGGTATGCATGTTGCTTTATTTTATAATTTCGTATCAAACCTCAGAAATTCAAACAAAAGATGCACAATATTTCAGAAATGTTTATATTTTTATTTGGGATGAAGCTCTAATGGCAGCACGATATGCTTTGGAAGTGATTTACAGAACTCTGCGAGATTTCATGAATAACGACTTGCCATTTGGCGGGAAATAATGCTGGTAAGAGGAGATTTGAGGCAATTATTACCTAAAAAGGCGGTGCCATACGAAGTGAATTGATTAATTCATCTATCAAGTTCAGTGCATTATGAAAACATTTTTCAGTGTTTTCATTAACTGAAAATATGCGAAAATTACCAGAGGAAGCAAAATTTTCCAAGTGTCTCTTGTTTTTTGGCAACGGCAGATTGAATGACAATTATAATTATCTTTTAGTACCAGAATAATGTGTAGCTGCTAGAACTGACGATACAGTAGAAATTATTTTCAAGGAAACAATTAATAATCGCAGATATGAAGATCTAGCAAAGGTGGCTGTATTGTCTGCACGAAACTTTGATGTTGACGAAATCAATTGCAGAGTTGTACCTTTACTCGACGAAACAACCGAGCGTATCTACCCAAGTGTAGATAGTTTGGAAAATTGCGATAATATAGACATTACTGAAGCGATATTGCCGGAATATCTGAATATTTTGAACCCCCATAATTTTCCACCGTATGATTTACGGTTAACAAATAATTCAACCGTATTGCTCATACGAAAATTACGTATCAATGATAGTTTACAATCAAATTAGCATTTGCGATGACAATTATTAAAAGCTAAGGACAAACTTTTGAAAAAATTGGAGTAGATCTTCGTAAATATGTATTCAATCATGGACAGTTGTACGTGGCATTTTCTCGATTTAGATCTTGGAATCTTTACGAATTTTTTGGAGAACAACGCCCGGATGAAATGTTTAAAAATTATGTATGCAAAGAACTATTCGAATAAGATAATTAGTTAAATTTTAAAATAACCGATAAAAATATATCAAAACCATCTTGAGGTCACATGATAGTTTACTATGAGAACTTTTTAGATTACGTAGGTCTGCGCAGCATTTTCTTTTGGAACAATTATTCATAAAAACCTACGTAAACTAATTTGCTCTTACGGCAAAGTTTCACATTCCCTCGAATTATTTACAGCAAACTAAAATTTCAAATACGAAACACGCGTGCTCAAGCGCGCGATCGGTCTCTTCTATAGAAAGAATACGTTAATCACATTTCAATTATGTAAACAAATGTAATAATAAATAAATAGAAATTTTTTAATCATCAGAAGAAATGTCTCAAAATTATCTAATTATTCTACAAAAAGTAGCCCAGGATACCAATTTGAAAAAAGTGAACATTTCTGGCTCAATTTTTAGAAATTTTGAAAATAAACAATGAATAATTGTATAAATAATTATATATTTTTAGAAAAATGTACTTTTCCAAACAATGGCAAAATATTGCATTTCAATCAGATCATTTTTTTGCATTTTTGGGAATAAATAATTGGTTAAATTATTAACATTTATTTAAACAATTAAAAATTGTTTAAAATGTCATGGTGAATATTCAAATTGTCTATTAGTAATTATTTGTATAAAAAAAGACGGCAGAAATTGCTAAAAAGTACCTGTTACATCCCCAAATTTTAAATAATTGCTGAGCTATAAGCAATTCATTTTGATTAACTGCGTTAATAAACAATTCTTAAAGTAAAAGCAAACTATCATGATAACTTATACGCATTACCGGTCTCCTCCGAGTTCGAACCTTACTATGCTAACTGTGCTACGGCCGATAAGATAGAAACCGTATGATACATAAAGAGTTACTATGCAGGGATAAGAACTCAGGAGAATACCGATAACTTATACGCTCAGTCCATGAGAGGATATAATTGCAGATTCAGCCACTATAAAATAACAACAAGTATAACTATTATCACACGAATGTATTGATAATCTTGATTAATTACACTTCAACCAATTCAGCCACCTGCAAAGGTACAGCAAGTGAACGAACATGCAAGTAGTCAGACGACGTAATAATCACTCGTACAAATTATTTGAAACTCAATAAGGAGAGTCGCGCATAACATATAATGTCTCGCTGAAATCGAAAACAAACAGCCAGTGACCGGAAGTCTCGGCAGACAAGACATACATATTCTTAACTCGAGTAATCTGAAACCCAATGGAAATGAAATAATTAAAATTTACATTTTAATAGTACGTGACTTATGACAGATTTGTCACAGTACATGTTTTGTAACAGATTTGTAAAAGTACGTGACTCTTAATAGAAACTTTTTCTATATAAATCCAAGAATTTTCCCTGTAAATTGTCTTTCAGTTTCAATCAGTTTTTTTTGCTCGAGACTTGACATACCAATAATACGTGAAAATGTAGTTTTTGGATTTTTAGTGAGCCGCGTGAAGGTTGAGGGGCGGGGGTGTATGGAAATGAAAGTTATTAGTATGTTGTTATTTCGTAGATACTCCTCTTCAATCTATAAAAACTTCGGTACATTTCTATGAAACCCTGAAACATGAGTTCCATTTTTCGAAAATTCAAAATGACCCCATATTAATTAAACAGGATTTCGAAGTGTCCGGTGGCACATGTTGATATGCGAATTTTGAAAATCGTAAAATGAAGGATTTTCTTTCTCAGTAAATGGACACTAGAGGGAGGGGGGTTGCCCCCTAGAATGAAAAGAATTGTGCACATTCTAAATGTTTACTTATTTTTCTTCTTCAACAAATTGTGTACTACACTAATTTATAAACAAAGTTCGATGTATTTAAAAAAATTGAGGGTAATTATTAATCTATCAAAGTAAATCAATTAAGAAATAATTATTTCGCAGTTTATTTCGCTCTAAACATTCTTGAATACATGTAACTAACACTCTAGAAATATTTGCACTAACAAAAATATTGAATTTTGAAATTGAATCATCTTTAAACTTGCTAAATATTCCAATTTTTATGTTTTTTATACTTTCCTCATTGTATTTCATGTTGAAGTAAGGCTGGATCCGACGGCATATTAGGCTGTTCACTGATCTAGGCTTGGAGAAGCTCGAACTCTGGCAACTCATCGCCTTTTGCACTTGTAACTGCCACATTTTTAAGGTCTTTATTTAAGACTAAATAAGACTAACGAATTCATTACATACATGTAGCGTGGTTTTTTATCTGATAAACCGCACGCTGCCGCACACGAAAAAAAGCCGACCGGAAAGACCGATGCAAGTTCAAAGCGCCCTCTAGCGCAAGCGCAGAATATCTACGATTCAAACTTAGGGTCATACGCAACGCAAATCAGCCGGTAGCGGAAATAAGTTAATAAAACGTTCTGCTTTTTCCGCAATATCGCATGCGCAAGCGTCGCGTGGGTTTCAACCCAAACACATAATTTGAGGGGACATTTTGGTGGTGTAGCGGCGATCGCCCCCTCCCTCCAGGATTTTCTAGCTAACCGTAAAATTTTGTGTATATATGTGTATAAACACAACATGTCTATACAATTTTCTGATGCCGCCCCCAGGCCCCTTCTTTGGATCCGCGCCCCTGCGTGACTGAATTAAATTATAGTTTTTAAAATATCGTGAAAATAATTAAAATACAAGCTTAATAAAGTTGGCGAATTTGTTCATCTAAGAATGTAACTGAACAGAATTGTGGCAGTGTTTTATAAAAAAAGATAATTCGTTTTACTATTTTTTGGCTCAATTGATCTGTGGCAAATTTAACTACTTCTATTTTACTAACAAAGCTGTGGTTCAGTTTACTTTTTCTGACTTGTTAATTGAACAACGAAGATCAGTTATTATTACAGATTTTCCACAGTTAGTTGCTCGTGTTGGAACCACGTTGGTTGGTTTAGATTAGACAAGATTATTGTCAAGTTTACAATGATGACCAGGATAAACTTTCGAAAAGCGCTAAACTCCAATTAATTCGAAACCCGATATACCTATGTATCTTGACGCGCTGATCACGAATATGATAGTGAAAATATCCGCAAATTTGATTTTTAAGGTCAAAACCCCAAAACCTATACAAATTTCATTTTTTCTTGCTTATTTCAGTCAATAATAAAAATTTACAAAAAAGGTTCTGATAAAAGGTGTAGATCTTTTAATACCTTCGGAACGTTCCCCTCATAAACCGTAAGACATAGGTAAAAATAAATGTCATTTTTGAGTTTCGAGTACTATATATACTACGAGTACATTATAATATGCTATCTATATCATAAACTGACATTAATTTTGACCTATCACTTACGGTTTAACGGACATTCATTTATAATAATAATAATAATAATAATAACGATAATTTATGCTTTAAATGTTTCAGTGGAATGGCAAAAAACTTATGCGGCTCAGCGGTCAGAAATATAATTTATGTTAAGTCCAGCTCATTTGTCAACGTTTCGGACTGGTACCAGTCCCTCTTTCAGACTCCTGTTTGGAAACAAGTTAAAAGATTCCAAATAAATTAGAAAAATGTAAGAGAAGGTTTGAACATTAAAGTGTTTATATCTATGCCTTGGATTTAGAATAAAGTTCTTTTTTGGATTCCATAATAGAGGACATAACCCCAAAACTGCAATCGAAAAATTGTTCTAAATGTGGTCTAATTTATTTGGAATCTTTTGACTTCGTTCCAAACAGGAGTTTTGAGGAGGGACTGGTACTAGTTCGAAACGTTGACAAATGAGCTAGACTAAAAATAAATTATTCTTCTGACCGCTAAGCCGCATACGTTTTTTACCATATATACGACATCAGTCGCCTAAGGTTATCTAAATGTTGCAGTGGAATGTTCATGGAACGTTTTCAAATGGCGGACATTTTACAAGCTCAGGGAACGTTCCGAAGGTTCCCGCGGAACGTTCCCGGAATGTTCCGTGCTACTAGAGATTTGTATTTTTGAAACATCTAATAATTCTTACTTGTTTTTAGAAATATTTTGAAAATATCCTTCAGTTATTTATATTGTCAAGGTCGAATGTCATACATTGTGAAATTACGGATATCCGACTTCATTTGTTGCTCTCAAACCGCACGAAAATCATTTCCATTCCTAAAGTTGTACATCAAGCTCCTATGCATTTGCATTACTTAGAAACATTACTTTATACAAAATACATGAATTCCCGGATCAGTAACATTATAGATTAAATGCTTTTAATATTTTCTCAAACATAACCTCACCTTTAAATTCTTCTTCTTCATGTGCCCCATGACGCAGTGTCAAACAAAATACATTCAAAAACATTATTTAAAAGGCTTGAAAATATTTATAATTGGAATTCATTTACAAATGTGTGTGTAATAGCTCCACATTTGAGCATTGTTTTTTTAAAACAATAATTTAATTCAAAATGCAAACTCTTAACGATAAATTAAAAAGTACAAATGGTTCAATAATGTAGAATATTGAAAAATTGAAGATTTGTAAAACACAAAGTCTGGAAAAAATATGATTAAAAATTTTTTTTAAATCTTACAAATTATAAAAATTAAAGGGGCCAGATTGGGCCCCCATTTTTTATACCCAGATCTGGGCCCTGTCGGGTAGGGCGTTGCATTTACGGTCTGGCGCTAGACACATTACCCTATCGAGGCCACATTTACCAGATCGGATACCGACCGGCGCCACACCAAAATTTCTGTCCGGGTGTAATTGCACAGTTGAATAAAAAATGGTATATTTTACTACTTTCTTAATTTTTGTCCCTACTACTATTATTTCAGTGGAAGCTTCTAATGTGTCCCCTAAGGGTTTACATTTTTCTTACACCTTCTTTATTCCTTTACACACCCTCCACACACTTACTTGGTGGTG
>NC_046662.1:109746599-109763204 GCF_010883055.1 Belonocnema kinseyi | reverse complement strand
ACCGAGACTCTTCCAGAGTGCGAGGCGGGAATCGAACCCGCAAGCCGAAGGAGTGGGTCCAAAGCCTACGCTTTAGCCCCCACGACCATCGTCCCACTTTGTCCCTACTACTATGGTGTAGTAACTTCTACTGTTTCTGTTTACTGAAAGAACTGCGTTTGATTTTACTATTAATGACATGTTGTTTGTATTACATATTGAGTTAATATTACTACTTTCATGTAGTCAGTTCTACTACTGAATACTTGTTATTCTTTTAACTACCTAAAATAGTAATTTGAACTACTATATTTTAACTAGAGCTATAATATTGTATACTTCAAGTACATTTTAATTAACTACTTAAAGTCTTACACATTTTGTTCACGCAAATAATAATGAATTATTATATTCTAATCATAATGTAAAGGTATTAGTTTTATGTGAAAACTGACTATTACGGATTTCTTTAAATAAACAACTAGATAACTTTTGCATAACTTTTGCAACTCTGATTGAGTTCAATTGCAATTTGGAACACAATTTCAGATACTAAAAGAAACATCGAGTACGTTAAACAGCCAATTTGAATAAAAACTCAAAAAGTTATAACATTGACAAAATTTTTTTTTTAATTGTATTGATAAAAAATTTAAATCTTGATTGCACAAGAAATAATATATTGCTAAATTCTCATCAGAATGAAAATGTATACCATAGAGATTTCAAGTATTTTGACCCAGGATATGCACGCACAGATTGAATTAAACATATTTTGGCAAAATATATGATTTTTATTTAATAATCAAGGTAAATATAATTTGTGGCTATTACAATATTAGTATAAAATAATTTCACATGGATCACTTCAAGTAACCGTACTTAATTATCTCTACAATTCGAGTTTGTTAATCTGAGCTAGAGTAACAAACTCAAATTGTAGCGATGATTAAGTGGGGTTATTTGAAGTTACCAATAAGAAATTATTTTATACTAATATAATAAAAGCCACGAATTGTATTTGCATTTATTAGTGAATAAAGATTATATATTTTACCATAACATGATTGATTCAATTTGTGCGTGCATGTCCTGAGTCATAATTACTTACTATCTACAAGAACATTTTTATTAATAACTTAAACTTTTACAAAGTTTGAAGGCCCTACAAGAGTATTATAACAGCTTTATCAATTTTGTTACAACATTTAAAATTCGAATTTCGGTCACACAAAAAAGAATGAATTATTACATTCTCTTCATAATGAGAACGTATTAGTATTATATCAAAACTGAGTATCGCGGATTTCTTTAAATCTCTACGTTTCGAGAACCACTAAATCCGAAAAAACCTATTTAGGATAATGTCTCTGTCTGTCTCTGTCTGTGCCTTCTGTATACCGAATGACTTTTGAAAGAGTACTCAGATTCACTTTTAAATTAGTACACAGTTTCAGGGCCCATAAGAAAGAAAGAGTATATTAAGCAGCTATTTTGGATAAAAATTCAAAAAGTGCAAGCATTTTTACAATTTTTAAGACCACTTTTTTCAACATTTATAATTCCAGGTACGGTTATTTGTAGTACAGCAAAATATGAACAATTTATCCCAATAACTTTTCTTGGGAAAGATTACGATATCCATGGCGACAAAGTTTTCATGTGGATTCCTATTGAATTTTTAGCGACAAACATGAATCTAAAAGTTTTAAATCGATATCCAAGATAGTTTTCGATTAATCGATTTTTTCAACTTTTTTTTAATGTACATAATTTCTTAAGATCATTCCCATACGCGATTTTTGAACAAAACAAAGGAGATTATATGTGAATTCCTATAAGGAATAAAACTTTGTCGCCACGGATGTCATAATCTCCCCTTTTCTTGATAAAAAGAAAATCATGTGATATAAAAAAAAAAGTAAAAAAAGGAAAAACGTCACTTTTCGAAGGCCAAACGAGCACAACGGCTGGAGGGAGGGAATACCCACACGGATGGTAGGTGGAGATACAAGCTCGAACCGTGTCCTGCTTTGGATCATCATTAGATCAAGATTCCCAAATGAAAAACAACAAGAAGATGCGTAGCATATTTTCGCAACGGATAAAAGTGATGAACAATATGAAAAAATGTTTTCTTAATCAATTTTGATGTCCGAAAGTTTTTTCAAGTTGCATGAGAAAAATTATCACGTAATTATTAAATTTAGAAAAAACTTTAGTGGTAAAGTTAATCCGTGTCAGACAACGTGAAGATACAGTAATGTATATTTTACAACAGTTCGTAAAAGTAAACGTACTGCCGATATCCCCGAACCACAGATTTTTATTACGCGCTTTCTGATTTTTATTTTATTTCTTTATTTTTGTTTTTGAATATTTCTGAAACTAAAAACGGCCAAAAGGATTCTTTTAAAATGGGCTTACATATAAAAAACTAGTATATGTAGGCGGAAATAACCTAAATCGTTTATTCCGAAAAGAAGGTATTCATATCTTGCACATAAATTTTAATGTTTCAGTGGAGAAAAAATTCAAACAGATAGGATTTCTTTGGGCATCTTCAAAATATGTCAAATACAAAATATTAATTGTAATCTTCATGAATGGTATCTTCTACTCGAAAAATAATACATTTTCAGGATTGACAGGGGGCTTTTTTACACTGAAATTTGAACTGTAGTAATAAAATCCAATAATGAAATTGAACTATTTCTGTTAAAAATGTAAATATTTGGTTGATAGTTTACTTTTCTGAGAGGTATATTTTTCCTATGTTCTTCCTCCTTTTTATACAATTGGTAAAAAGATATATAAAAATGGAGGCATTTGATTCTTCAGAATACTGTAGAAATTACAGCTGTTCGAAATTTAAATTTAATGAAAAGTAAGGTTCGGTCGAGCTTTCAACGAAGAAAGATTATTCTTCAGCCAAACGTGATTAAATTTTTAAACAAATATTTCTATTTTTAACAAAAAAACTTCAGTTTAATTCTCGGGTTTTATTATTTTAGTTCCAATTAATATGTAAAAAACGTAAATAGGGAGGAAAAGAGAAAGTATCTTTAAAAGAGCCTTTGCAAAATAATTGAAAATGGGAATTTTCAGTTTTTAACTTTTTGTAAATTGAAGTTTAGTAATCTCTTATTAAATTTTGCGCAAATAATTTCCACCTAATAAATCTTAATTTTAAATCCCCCAACTCCCTTGTTTAGTGCCCGGAAAGTGTAAAAAAAACTATGAATCTATACACGAATGATTCAACGGATTCAATTAATATACTGATAGCTATAAGTGTGTCACTAACTCACATTGAAATTCCACTGTTTCAGATTAGAAGAGCAGTTTCATGTCACATTCATGGAAAACAGAAGCGGTTGAGCCTTTTTTCTTTACGTGGGGGCAGAAGAATAGACTTATAATATTGAATGGCATAATTTGTACATAGTATAATAATATCATACTAGATACAAAATGTACATAAATAATAGTAAATGAAAAATAAATACTAAATAACAAATAATTAGAAAAACAAGTATAAAACTCATATTGCCAAAGATTTCAATAATTTCAGAAGTATAACCAGATATTTCGCAAAGATTTTTAAGGATTTAAAAAAAGTTGACAAAGATTTTAATGATTTCCCAAAGATTTCAATCATTTCATAAACATTACCAAATATTTGAAAATTATTTTTAATATTTCGCAGATTTATGAGGACGACAGAAAGATTTTACAAAGATTTTTTAAAGGTTTCAAAAATTTTGCAAAGATTTTGCATATATTCAAAATATTTTGCAAAGACTTTGTAACATTATCTCGAATCGTTATGACAAAAAGAGGAAACCATGCTTAAATCTTGGCCTCCTTAATGATTAAAAGGTAATCTTATCATTAACTACTATAGTCAGGGACCAGACATTTGCCAGACAGAATGCAAATTAAGGAGGTTACGAAATCACAAAATAGGCTTACATCTAAATTGACACCAAAAAAAGATAAACTCTGAACAAACGAAGAGATAGGCTTACATATTACTTTTTTTACTCCAAAGTCCGGCACACAACTACCCAATAGTGGCATTACTCACACTTAGTGACCCTTTCAAATTACACGAAAAGTAACTAGCTCCCTAAAAAAGGCACATAATCGAAGCTTACCTCGACGCTTACCTCAATCAGACGTAGCTTCACACAATCCTTAATCTCTCTATGTCAAGCTTGACAGAAGTTAATAGACAACAACCATTTTATCTGAACAAGCCGATGGCCAAGACTAGACTGGCGTCTCTTTCGTCCTCTCCAGCTGTCTTACTTCTCTCCATCCCACCAGAAGCTACTGCCGTGAGATGCTGCACTCTTTAACTTCGTATCCGGTTGCCACTTCATTAGAGTTGATTGGAGTTTATTCGGTAGTATGCCGGCTTGAATATTTGGCAATGTGGCTGTGTCAGTTAGTTTTGACCGATGCCGAATACAGTATAGCCCGTTACGACGTGAGTGATTTCCTTCAATCCCTGGTGTCATAGAATAATTTCCGAACTGGGAGTTATCGGAGGACGAGCCCAACATTATGTGACAGTACACCAGGTAGTGAATTTTCTGTTGGTGAGTTGTGCGGTGACCCGTGCTATCTGTTGTGGAGATTTTGAGGAAGCGAGGAATACTTCCGCCGATAGAGATAAGACCCCAGGTCCCTGAATACAATGAACCTCCGGTTTTTTTATTTAACTTGGACATACATAACAAATAAAAGGTAATCTAAATCATTCATTGTCACACTCATTGTCAACTAATCTATTTTGAGCTAGTGTTGGCCGTAGGTAATTCCACGATATTGGATTTTTTTGATAATTTGATCAATCTGGGGAAGAATCCGTAACGAGTGGCAAGCCACACCATCACAGCCTCCCCCCCCCCCCAGACTGGGCAGCGGGGTCACCATGACCAGCAAGCGTCAGCAATGCGACCTCCAGATTAAATATCGAATATGAGCATCGCTTAGAGTGTATTGATATTGATTGTTCTTGTAATTGTCTGTGCATTTGAGTGTTCATAAATCGTTTAGAAGAAAGAAAAAATATAAAAAATTTTAATAGGTTCAATAACCAATGAGACGAAAAGGATTTTGGGAAAAGAAATTTTTCTTTTGATTACAATCTGCTAATTAACAGACTTTATCAGGAAATTATTGCTGTATTATAATATTTTGTCTAATCCTAGTTTTATAAGCCGGTGAAACATTCATAAATTTAAATTTCATGACTAAATCTACATCCAAAATTCTACACGAAAAGGCTTAAAACTAAGTAGGGATTGAGAAGTTTCACGAAACTTACACGAAGATGGCTTAATACTACAGTAGGAACAACACGAAAGAGCTTACAACTTACTATACATCAGTGCACTGAGTGTCTATACAGCTGACTCGATAGCTTGAGTCGCTTTAGGATAGCCCCTGCCTGGGCCTTAATGAGGGGAAGGTCTGTATCCAAGCCTGGATTTCCACAGTAAAAACAGAAAACGCGCTTTGGCAGTGGACAATGGTTGAATTCATGATCCTGCTGGTGACAATTCCAACAACCATGTGGCAGTGGTGGCATTAGTGGTTGGCGGAGAACTCTTGGAAGCACTATGTGGACCCAATGTAAGCAAGGTGCTGATGATGGCTGTTGAGGCCTCAGGCGAGTCACCCTCTGCTCGAAAAATTGCATAGGAGCAGAGGTAGGACAAAAGCCTGACAAAAGCAACCCTGGGCCCCGCGACGACAGATAATGTGAATTTGCCCTTATTTTTATATTTTAAACCGTTCGCTTCGGTCGGGTGCTTTGTTTCCCTCTTCCGGCTCTTGGGCTTGGAGCGAGATGGGGTTTTTGGTATCGCTCTTTTGGAGCTTCCGGGGTCAACCTTGACCTCGACGGCGGACAAGGTGCGCGATCGGGATACGGAGGGTTCTCCTGCGTGGCCTTTCTCGTTTGCTGACTGGAAGGTGATCTCCGATTGGATCGTCTGGGGCTCCCGAAGTATCGCAGGTGTTAGTTCGGAAGGATGACTGGTTGATAGCTCAGGATCTTCGGAATTGAAGACAACAAGAAGGACCCCGTCGCCTCTAGAGCACCTGCACCGTTTCCAGACCAAACTTCGGGATCTCCTTCCTCATCTTGACGCTGCGAAAAAGGGGCTTTGTTAATTACATTCGGATCTGTCGACCAATAGTGTTTTAAATCTTTAATATGAGCTTTTTCGATTATCCCGGACTCATTTTGGATTTTGTAAACTACTAGTGATATTATTTTTGTAACCTTGAATGGACCTACATATTTCGAAGCTAGTTTCTTTGCAACACAATCTATAGCCGACGACAAAATGTGGGTTTTACGCTTAACAATATCACCTACTTGGTAGCGAATGTCTTGTCTACGGCAATTATAGTATTTCGCCTGAAGATCGGATGCTATATCAAAGTGATGTGCGACCAGATCTCTACGACTCTCTACCATAGTTTAAGATTAGCTTGATCGTGATACGATGTGCCTAATCCCTAATTCCGATGCGGCCTTTGAAATCAGTTTGTTCACAAACTCGGTGCCATTATCCGTGAACAGTACTTCCGGAGTTCCTCGTATGAAGATAATAGTGTCTTCAAATGACTTCTGAATGCTAGCGGCATTGGCCTTTCAGAGAGGCAGAACCTCAATCCACTTAGTGAACATATCCTGGAAAACCAAGATGTAGTGGTAACCAAAGCGGCTCGCTGGAAAAGGACCCATAATTTCAGCTGCTACCACCGAGCAAGGTTGCTCTAGCACCCGCTTACCCATCAAACCCACTGAATCTGCCTGATCCACTTTCATTTTCTAACAAGTCGGGGCGATGGCAGTATAGACGATTACCTTCCAGTTTCTGATCCGGAAACTGATAAGGCAACTCCTGGACCAATTTAGTTCTGCGAGTGTACCTCAAATTATCGGTCTTGCCAATAGAACACACCACTCCAGAGTTTGCGTCGTGCATGCGCGACAACGCGTCCGGTATGTGATAAAAGTCACCTTTTCGGTGTTTAACCTCAAGGTCGTATTGTAACAACTTAAGGGCTTATCTACCCAGTCTACCAGTAGGATCTCTCAAGCTATAGAGCCATCGTATTTTATTCATTCTTTTATTCCAGCACCTGCTTGCTCGAGTGCAGACGAGTGAGAAACACTAAAATTTTCCGCACGATTATCTGATAATTGTGACGGCAAGATGGCTTCAAAACCGATTTATTGTCCCTTATAGGTTCACCAAATACCGTTGCCTGTTCTTCAACTACGTGGTTTAAATCTAACGTCAAAATCAAACAATTCTGCGACATTGTGACCAAATAAAACTTTGCAATCAAAAGTTGGTGCGAAACGAAAAGGCGAAAATTTTCTTAAACGTGAAAACGTAAGGGTCAAAATGGCTTGTCCGGCAGTTTCCTCGATCACCCCGTTAGTGTACATAATACCCGCACGTGGATCTTCCGCTAATTTCTTAAGCAGTCTTGAAAATTTCTCGAAGGCCGGCTTATCAATATAGTTATATCACGAACCTGGATCGAAGAGTCCGTCTAGTGATTGGCCATCGACACTAACAGTAATAAACAGGCGCCACTTATCCAGTACCGTATTGGCTAAATCTGGCGAACTCTGAGGGGCCTTGACAACGAAAGGGAGAAATGATCGGACCTATAGGTTCGTTTGGACCTTGTATCCTTTTTCGCCCCTCATCCCAGACTCGCATTTGGAAGTTCATTCCCCCATATCTACGTCTAAAATCAATGGTAAATTGTTGCCAATTATCCTATTTATCCCAGTGGAACCTATACCAATGTTGGGCAGGCGATTCCAGCAAAAACGGTAACGCTCTGAAATGATCCCTATCCGACAAGGAACTACCCCTTCTAGATTCCTCAATTTGTGTAAGAAATTCCTCCGCACTACTATCGAGGTTTCTGTTATAGACGATATTCCACTTCCTCAAGATCGCATGAATATCATCCCTACTCCGTTCTCCCAAGCCCGTTTGCAAACCACTGAACGGGTTAGGTGTTGAAATTTGTGTATAGGGGGGGGGGGGCTATCCAGACGACCGTGCGGAACATTGTCTGGGTGGAAGTGGTTACCAGTTGGCAAGAAGGGGTCTAAAAATGGGTTATTGTTAAGCAGAGCAGCTGTAACATAATTTGCATTTGAATTTATACCCTCTCTTAATGCTTCAAAGTGAGGCTCTGAAACATCTGAGATATTCATCGAATTAAAATTATTCTAACTAATGCCAGCTAGGCGGGAATCCTGAATCTCAGACAGACGTCCTTGGTCCTGCCGATTGGTCAGTGCCTTGAAAGGCCGAAGGGACCATGGTCGAACGATTGACATGTGTATATAAAGGCGTCACGAATGCGAATAGAGAAAATGTGACGACACTCTCTAGACTTCTCGCAAATGACAAACTACCAACATTGGTAGTATGTGCGCAGAGAGGTTCCGTAACCAGATGCGTATCATCAAAGGTTGGGGAAAAAGGGTTTTGTCCATGTAACGTCATCGGAGGGGCATCCTGAATACCTAAGGGGGTTTCTTTATTTGCGAATCATTAAACCTGTAGTCTCTCTATCTTTGCGGACAAGTCCCGCTCCCCATTCTCCTCCCACGACTGATGCATGTGATGGAAATGCTATTTGAACCTCACCAGGCGCCATTTCATAGCCATGTCATCCCCATCCGTGAAGAGGCTGAGATACCCTAAAGTTTCCCGAAGTTCATTTTCGGTTAACGAACTTGCCCAATTAATAACCATACCGATAGTTTCCGCGCATAACCTATCTACTTTAACTGTAGAATTATCCATTTTTGAATCTTTAATACTCGAAAGATCCAAATATTATTATTAATTATTATTACTAACTCTAGAGAGGCAAACTTGAATTGATTAAATTTTCTTATTAGTATAAGAAGAACTTATTAGAAGAAATAAAATAATCTCAAAATATGAAAACCTTTGGGGAATACAAGAAATCTCTGTGGGGTGTATCTGTTAGTACAATCACAAGGAATGAAATATATTAAGAAAACGTTCTCTTTTAGGAAATAGGAAACTATGCAGCGGCCGCTATGCAAATAAAAATAAATTAGTTTCAGAGATGTCTGTTGCACCTATGCTAGGAGTAGGTAATGTAACTCAAACAACGTTTAAAACAAAGATTTCATGTTAACTCGAGTTTATTCAGAGAGGACACATCGTTATAAGGAAGCAGCACGCACTCAATTGGTGGCGCACTCAGTGAGGCCGAGTCAGCTCGCTTCTTTTCGCTAGAGAGAGTGAGATACCACAATGTGCACATCAGCACGGCACTTACAAAAGTCATAGCGCGCTAATATCAAAATAAGTGCCTGCATATTTTGATAGTCCAACACTTCCTCCTGCGCTATCGTCTGATCAGGATATGAGAGTGCCACTTGAGATCTTGTTCTGTCGCCTTAACCAAGAGCTGACGTATGTTATTTTTGTCGTTTCCTATCTTTATGATGTCGTCTACGTAAGGCGTTAAAATTACAGAGTTGTTTTCTTTTACGTATAGAAAAACACATGCGTCGCTTTCGCAAACTTTGAAGCCTGATTTAATCATGATATTTGTAAACATATTGTTTCATTTTTAGAGCTAATTTTTAGCCCATAGATAGATTTCTCAAGAAGTAAAACACTATCTTTTTTTTCGTTCGCACTATACTCCGTTCCATATGGAATTTCCATGTAGATTTCTTCTTTCAGAATTTAATTCAGAAAACCTACTTCGACATCAGACTAAAGAATTTCCAAGTTGTATTTGTTCGCAAAAGCTAATGACGCTCGAGTAATTTCAATTGTCGACACCGGCGCGTAAGTTTCTCTTATATTATAGAATTTTTTATCTTTAAATCCTTAAGAAACTATTCTAGCTTTCTCTTTGTCGCCTTTTCTTCTGAAAATCTATCGAGAGTCGATAACGTTCGGCTGTTTGCCTTTTAAATCTAAAATAGGTCTTTTTTCTACTCGAAAGACTTTCTTTACTTTTAGTCATTGATCTCAGCATCGGCTGCTGCTTTCCACGATTCTCCTTAAATTCAGTTTCTCGTTTGTTTGTAATTTTGTTCCCGGTTTACCTCTTCTTCTTTTCACGATTATTTAATCAGCTGCTTTCTTGTTTTCTTTCTCCGCTTTGCATTTTTCTTCTTTTTCTACACTCGATTCACAAGTTTGCTCTTATACTCCCTCCGATTCGCACGTTTTCTCCTTTTCCGCTTGAAAATTTAAAACTTCATCGCCAAAGTTCAAACTCTGTACATCTCCCTCCGTCCTAACATTTTCTGCAGAATTTGTTTTAAATACATCACCGTATGTGATTTTTTCGACAATTTTTACATTTCTGCTATCGCTAATTTTATTCTCTTCAAGGCTAAACAAACGATATCTTGTCGGTGAATAGCCAACTAAAAACGTTCTTTTCGCTTAATACCTACGTTGTGTGTTGGTGCTAAAACTTTGATCGACGCTTTCTAATCTAAAGTATTGTGTGGTGTGATGTTGTAAAGGTAAATAGCGCCATCTAAAGCTAAATCCCACCTATTCCCGGGTAATTTCGAGTCTATGAGAAAATCTCTGACTTTTTTCTGTATCGTTTGATTGCATCGTTCGGCCACCCCATTGTGCTGTGGCGTATCCGGACAAACAACTCGAAGTTCTGCATTGTATTTCTGCAAAACTTTGAATGTCTCTTCTCCTGTGACATCAGTGCCTCTATCGCATTCTAAGTAGCAAACTTTTTCGCCTTTGGCAATTAGATTTCTCACGAAAATGATAAACTCGACTAAGCATTGCGGAGCATCACTTTTGTGCTTTGTCGGGTAAGATATTGAATATCGTGAGAAGTTTTCGGTGTAGGATACAATAAATCGATATCCGTTCGGATAAGTATAGGGACTGATCAGTTCCATCGTGTTAGCATTGATAACTTGTAGCAGTATTTCTGCTCTAGTTCGCGTTTTGCTAAAGGCCAACTTGTTAAAGTGTCGTTAACTGCATACTTCGCAATTCTTGACTTTCTCATCGAGGTTTTTCAAACTGAACCTCCTTATTTCTTCCTTATTCTCTTCTTTCTTACAGAGATGGTTTGTGCTTCAGGATTTAATTTATAGTTTTTAATAAAATCTCCATATCTTTCGTAAAAAGCTTTACCGGTCTTATTCCTTCGATTGAATGTTACATTTACGAATTTCTCATATCATATTTCTCTCTCGGTTCTTTAATTTTGTTAAAATTTTTCGTGTAATCAGTGTGAACATGACTGACTATTATACCAATTATCGTATTTTTGTCGTTTGTGAGTTTTTTCTTGTGAAATCAAGTTAATAGTTTCTTCAGTTAAAACATATTCTAATCTTTTCATTTGAAGCTCCGACATTAGATGCATTTCAAAGGTCTCGAATTTCATATTGTTATCCAATTTATATGTTCTCGCTAAATTGTCTACTATAGTAAAATTGTCGATGTTTTGGGAAGAATTTACTGAGTTTTGAATGCCCGATGCCTTCAAGTTTTGAGGGGTGTTCGAATCTGTAGGTCTGTTAATGTTTTGTTTTGTTGGGTCAGTCGTAATATTCGAATTTTTGGCTCCCGAATTGTTAACTAGATGATTCGACTTTGACAACTCAATCGCGTTTATGAAACCAGTTTCTATTACTTCCGATATTTTATTAAATAAATCAGTATCATTCACCTTAGGAGTCGATGTATTTGTAAGTTGAAGATCAGATGGTGGTCCATGCTGACTATCCATGGCCACCGTCTACTAGATCTCACCGTCCTGTAGTTAATACCTGTCGTTGTTGTAGGCGGCGTCAACAAGTGAAGGTTGCATTAGTGTAGGAGAGTAGAGGTGTTCGGCTCTAGGTCTATCTCCATCCTTTCTGTGCTTTTTGTGAATGCAGGAATTTCTCTGTCGCACGAGTAGTCGTGCTCTAACAACTCTATTGAATTTGCTTTCACGAATCGTTCTTCCTTGCTCCTCGATTTTTCGATTTTCGTTCGACTTTGCCAGGGCCTCTAGTGGTCTGCGATCAACTATTCTCAAGCTCGATTTCACGTACGGTTTTTGGACTGTCGTCTCTTTCATTAAGTTTGCCAGATCGTTTAATTTGACTGACATGGGGTTGATAAATTTCGTGTGCTTCTTCGCAATTTTGTTCGATGACGTCTGAAGTTTGACCATCTGCTTACTTAGCTCAACGTTGGTCATGACGACTTGCATAATGGAGTCCAACTTTTCATCCTGAGTCATTGCTTTCGGTATCTTTGGTTTTAGATTATCTCTCAACCAAACTTTGCCATCTCTGTCTCCATCTATCACACACTCGATCCAACCGATTTGCTGATTTGTCAGAAATCTCGATTGTAGGATGAAAACATCGCCAGATGTTAATACGATGCACAGGCTGTCTTTTACGTTCTTCAATAAGTACATTCCCTCTTTGGGAAAACCTTTATAAAAATCAAACTCTCTCCTAAGAGTTTTATTAATTTCGTTGAGTTTTTTTGTGAACCTATTCAATTTTTTTATATGCGATTTTTTTCATTAAAAAAAACCTGAGTTTCGTTAATTGATTACATCAATTTACATTACCTCGTTTTAAAGTCTTAAAAATCTTTAATTTCGTTTCATTAAATATTGAAGAAAAATCGATGAAAAAAAGGACATCGTACACTCCATAGCCTTATAAAAAATGAATAGCTGTAAAATCTTTATGAATAATTAAAAATGATTAAATACGTATAAATCAAAATTTAAGAAATTTAAATTGGATTAAACTCCAAATTAAAAATCCTATTTAACGTCTAATAATGAAATTGATCGATGATCAATTAATAAATTAATCAATCAAATTAATCAATCAAATTTATCAATCAAATAATCAATTTGTTCGTTGTGATCCAAATTGGTCGTTGGATTCTTGTTTTTTTTTTGTAAACAGGAGTTTACGCATAAATCGTTAAAATCACAAGAAATCTTTAAATCAACAAAAATCGTTGAATCATAAAAAAATCGTTAAGTCCTTATATATCGTTCAAACGTTTTTTAAAGTGAACTGTATGTACAGCGAGGTAAGCGTTCGACTCACTCACAAAGCTACCGATGTACACGCTAAGCAAAAGTACAAAGAAACGCCTCATTGACATACACTAGTGCAGCTTACCTGTCACACGTGCATCCTTTCGTCCCGTATCAATTGCACAGTCACAATCCTACGCACCTACACTTGAAAAAATTAAATACATCTTCGCTTGCACGCCGGTAAGCAGAGCACTGTACCTCAGCGCACACTTGATGATCCGCGCGCAAGTTCGATGCTCGAATGTACATATATAGATATATGCGTGGCTTGCACCTCGTACGTGAAACTAATAAGTTTCACGATCGCATCGTGGCTCGGGTAAAAAAAATCGGGACCTAACTGAAATATTTTTAAAAATTATCAATATTAGTTAAAAACTAATAATTTTGTCATAAAAATGGTTGTTTCCAATTCACAGCTTAAACATGACCAAAAATTGTTCAAATATGTCAATTCTATTATATAAAATAAAAGTCATTGAATTTATATCGAATTACTTTTGTTTGAAAACACAAATTTTAAATGAGACATACCAATGCATTTAATTCATTCTTCTATGCGTATAGGCTTCTCGAATGTTCTCGGACGGTCTGTATTTTTAAGACACAGAAGGAGATATATTTATGTGTAAGGAGAATAAAATATACATTAATATAGTTTCATGACGCATTACATTTTGTGTTTCAATATTATATACCACACGTGTAGATTGTAATGTAGAACCTTCTAGAACAATGTTGCATCATACGATGCACTTTTGGACAATATTGTAAAAGTCTCCAGAAATTAGTATAGGGGGTAAGCATCTATAAAACGAGTCCAGGTCTTCTCCTTCATCAGTTTATTGTCAGAGGTCAGATTTTGAAGAAGAAAGGTGACAAGAGCTAATAAATTTTTCGAACGTATTTCTAAATAACATTCAAGAACTAAAGGAAGTGATACTAGCATGAATTGACTTACAAACTTTAACTAGAAAGTTTAATACACTGTATATTAACAAGCAAAGATGGATTTCGAAAAATTAAACAAAATTGCAGTCAACAAGGATTTCCTCCCAACAGAGGAACTGAAGGACCTAGAGCTGAATAAAAGCTATGAAATCGTAAATACCAAAATAAATTATCGCTCAGTCTGTGAAAAACCTTCAGTGTGATATTCATCATGCCCTACATACCTCGAAATGAAATGTTACATGCGACCACATAAAACCTGAATTCATCATTCATAAAAGCAAATTGTCATCGATGCTGACTTCTAAACGATGGAAAGCTCCCCTCATCAATGAAACTGTAGGCCAGTCATCTTCATTCAAGTTTAACCCTAAATCCTGGAGAGTGAAAATTATTCAAAGGTTACTTCCACGTCATTTCACTGTTCTTTGATGGCCAAGAGAAGTAGCAACGCATCGACTGTGGAAATATCCATATATGCATTACTGTATCGTTTTTCTCTGGAAAGTTCTCCGGAAAGTCAGACCTTGTATCGACCGGTATCTTCTGGAATACTATAGAGTATTATGCCGTTTCAACGTACTTTATCTCCAACTTTGAATTTCGTTTTGTCAACTGCTTGTTTTACACTGTAATTTTTGTATACATTAAACAACAATTATTTCTCATTTTGTTTTGTAACATATTTTGGGTTCATTCGAATAATTTGATGCCTAGTATCGTTGTAAGATGAAACTACATCCTTCAAAATATCTATCCACTTATAATTACCCTGTGTGTAAATGTTTATTCAAAATTAATTCTGTTGCTGACCATTAAGAATATCTTCCAAAATGAGACACAAAATATATTTCTGAAAACCCTACGGCTATAACTTTACATAGTTGCCGATTATGGAGTCCAGCTAGAAGAACACGCTATATTTTTTTCTCTTTTTTTTAATTAACTAGTATGCATTCAAAGGTCCAGGTTGGTCGACTGCAGAGCCCTGTTTGTGCTATATATTTTTTCTACTTGAACCTATTTAGTCCCAAAACGAAAAAATTTCTCTCTTACGTTTGAGCTATAATAATTTCATAAAAAAGACAAAGAAATTATTTCAAAATACTCTTTTCTACTATTTTCGGGTATGCTATATACGATGCAATGGTTAAAAAAAATCCTTTTTTAAGCAATTTTTATTTCCATCAAAAAATAGAGGGGTAAGGAATTTTTGTACGGTCGCAAATGTGCAAAAAAGTGCACAAAATGTCTGAACTTTTCAAATCCGTTGAGTTTTTTTATCTACGATTTTTTAAAACAAAATGGCGTTAAAAAACGGAAACGAACAATTTTAAATTTCGTTTTATCGATATTTTTGGTGATTTTTTTCGCTGAAATCATATAAATATTTAATTCTTTCAGTAAAAAGGTATTTGAATAGTTTATTTTCAAACATAATAAGAATATTTAGTGTTAAGTAGGTAAAATCGTGATATTACGAAAGTAAAAAATCATTTTATTGCTACTTTACGTCATTTTCACACCAAAATCCAATGCAGTGAGTGAAATATCATTTTTTTCAACGATGGAGTGATTCACTGATATTATTTTCAATAAATTAAAAGTGAATGTTTACTGATATACAATTTTACATGACTCTGCTGTGTAACACAGAAGTTGAAGCATAATAATTAAAGTACAGTGGAACCGCGGTTATATGCTCTTTCACTTATACCCTCTCGCGTATTTTACAATAAATTCTTTGCCTTTTTAATCAAATTGTTCAAGCTCAAACGCAAGAGAGAAATTTCTTCGTTTTTCGACTTAATGGGTTAAGTACCTGGTGTGTAATTATAACATTATTTAACTATATTTGACTGAATATAATATAGAAAATGAATCAAGAAACTGGTTACCCAATACAAAATTGTATCGATACTCTTCGCTAACCGCTAAGAGTATCGCTAAAGTCGTTTAGCCATGAAAAGTATCTGAAACGACGTCCTCTGAACAACGAACGAGATACGACGTTTTGTGAACCGCGAAACAGGCATGACGTCTTCTAAATAGTGAACGAAATACGACGTTTTTTAAACTGCGAGAAAGGATACGACATCTATTGGAACCGTGAGCGAGATACGATGTCTCTTCAAACAAAAATCAGACCCTACGTGCTTCCACTCACCGGTCGATTTAGATTCACAGGATCATACTGCTCTTGAGCTTCAGCTACTTTACACAGCCTTTTAATATTCATGGCGTAATGTCCTTCAGATTGTGACTTCGAAACCAATTCCAGGAGTAAGACGACTTATACTCCCTGCTCGCTTGGAATGGCGTCTTAATATATCGATGCTCGCCTTGAAAATGATGAAAATCTTGATAAACATCAATTAATATACGAGGGTGGATTGATAAGTTTCGGGCCTGACCAAGAGATGGCGCCACTAGGCCTACCTTGAGGTGGCGTTCTATAGTACCATCCTTAGATAGCTTGTAGCTATAGTTTCAGCCCGATCGCCATGT
>NC_046662.1:109740343-109746499 GCF_010883055.1 Belonocnema kinseyi | reverse complement strand
ATGTATCAGCCTTGGAGGAGATTATGTTGAGAAATAAAAAAAAAATTCTTAAAAACGTTGTTTTTCTTGGTCAGGCCGGAAACTTGTCAATCCACCCTCGTACACTGTCAGAAATTTCTGTAGGAGTTTTCAGAGACGCGTCACTAAAGCTTTACGCAGAAACCGTTTCTAAATTTTCCGAAACTGTAACAGAAATTTTCACAACGATAACTGCATGAAACTCCAGTCACATATATCACAAAATTATTTTGCAGTTCAGGAATTTTCAGTTACTGTAACTGAAAATTCCTAGAGGTTAAAAAATTTGTGTTGGTTCACTATTTTAATATAAAACATGAAGTCCATATTTATCCTGACAATATAAATACGAAGGAAATATAACTGAAGTAAAGACTAACCAATTCTTATGTATGTATATTATTTGTACACTCATTATATTAAATACATAATCAAATCCCATTTTTTATGATTAGAACTTTTTTGGCATGAAATATATTGAGTATATTATATAATATAGTTATTTACATATAAACTTGGTTCGTATATAGTCTTATTTAATTTTTATTTTTAAGAAAATATATACTGCAAATTTATATTCAAATTACTGAAACAAACAATAATGTCTCTATACATTACATGCTTCGAGAAATGCACTCACAAAATATAGACAAAATATAATATAATTTTTTATAGAGAATATTCGCATGTAATGTTTTTGTAAACAATTGAATTTTCAACTAGAAAATATGAATTTTTAACAAAAACCTTAATTTGTAGCAAAATAGTCAAACCATCTACCAAATAAATCAATTTTCAACTAAAATACGAATTCATCCGAAAAAGACTTTATTTTGACATTTTTACATCAAAATATAAGTTTTCAGCAAGTCGTAAATCTTCCACGAAAATAGTTGAATTTTGATACTAAAAACATTTCAGTTATATTTTTCGGCATAAAGATATGAGTTTTAAATGAAAAAAACATGTTATATGAGAATAGTTGCATTTTCTACCCAATAATATGGATTTTCAACAAAACAGTTAAATTTTTAACAAAGAAGAAAAAATACTTGAACACAACATTCTTGAATTTGAAACTAAACCGTTGCATTTCAATCAAAGAAAGATGCAATTTCTAGTAAAATAGATTAAGTATTTAAATAGAAAGACAAATTTTCGAAAAATAGTTGAATTTTAAATTAAAAAAAGATTTTTGTTTGACTTTTCAGCATTGTAATATGAGATTTAAAATAAGTCATTTTTTTATGAAACTAGTTGAATTCTCAACACAAAAATTCAATTTTTAGCCTGAAAGGATGTCTTTTCAACAAAATTAATTAATTTTCAAACAAATAGTAAAATGTATAAATAAAAAAGTAATATTCTGGGGATAGACCCTAAAAAATGTAAATATAAGGCAAACAAATCACTAACAAGTATGTTATACTAGGGTTGCCGCAAAAGTTTAGCCAGGTTCGCTTTTACTCACCAATTTTTGCAGCGTGTGATGTTCCGAAAAATGATGTTCAAGAATAAAATGCCCCCCTGACGTAAAAAATCATAAAAAAATCTTTCGAAAACCCCAATTACCAATAATACTGAACCTCCATGCCTCGTCTGCTTCACCCTCCATGCTTCAGCAACATAATTTCGTAAATTTCAGTTACTTTAGTATCCTAAATGTGACGGAATTTTCCAAACATTTCTGACAATATGTAAATCCAGCTTTATGTAGTTATTTGATAATTAATATAATTTTATTGGTTTGACTTGGATTTCTATTTATTACAAAAACCATCACTCCCGGTATATTACAATGGCGAAAAGTATTATTGGGGAAGTAAATTGCAATTAAATTTAAAATAAGTATTCAGCTAAAAAACGGCGAAACTGCAGGAAGGTGCAGACGTAGAAAATCGTATGGAATATTTTTAAAAATTATAGTCTGGTATATGCAGCAAGTATATGCAAATAAAAGTATAAAAAGTGATACAATAATAAGGAATGGAGTGAAAAAAGTTACATTTATGTGAAATTGGAATAGACTCGTGTTAGATAAATCTCCGACGTTGGCCCACAGTGTTTCAAAACATGCGCTTATAGAATTTATTGGTGAATTCAAGTTCAACAAGAAATATTTAGAGACTGTATATGATTACTTCAGCGTAGATAAACTGAAAAAGATTTGTAAAAAGGTGAAATTTGTACAAAAGTTGAAATTTGTAAAAAAACAGAAAAAAAACGAGAAAAGTGAATTAATTCCAAATTTGCTCACGTACGAAAGTGCAGATGTTTTAAATCTCGCAGATTTAGACTATTTACGTAAAGTAGTAAAGCACGTCATAGAAACAATTAGATTCAATCAATTTCAAGTGCTAGCAAAAGAACTAGAAAAAGAAAAAAGTAAAGTGACATCAGAAGCCACGTCAACGGAAAATGTAAGCCAAGCTAATTCGAACAAGCAAATTCAAGCAGAGGCCAATGAGCTCGAAGAATCTGCAGAAATAGAAATATTTCATAACGCTGAAGACGTAGACAGTACAGAGGCCATCGACAGTGAAGAGTTAGAATAAGACAGTGAAATGGGACAACAAAAAGTTCATTTTTCAATGCATAATGATGATTGGGAATCATTCATCGAGCAAATGGAAATGTATTTTAAGGCAAAAGATAATAAAGCAGAAATATGGTACAAAAATCAAAATTATTGACGCAAGTGGATGCAGATGCATTGAAGTTAATTAAAGAACTTTTGTCCCCAGAAAAAATAAAGGATAAATCTTACGAAGATGTTGTTAAAGTTATGAATGAACATCTCAACCCGAAGCCATCGAAAGTGATGGAGAGATGTAATTTTGACACGGCAAGACAAGAACCGTTAGACACAGTGGCTGACTTCGCAGCAAAGCTAAAAAGACTATCACTTTAATGCTATTTTAAAACGAATCTTATGATGCATTAAGGGATAAGTTCATGGTTGGGTTGAAAAATCACGACACAAGAGTAGCCCTGAATAAAAAGGAAGAATTGTCTTTCGAAAATTCCCTAAAAGAAGCAACAGCACAAGAATTCGGTGAACTGTATGCATCAGGTACGATCAAAATAATGCAGAATAAAGAGATAAAAAGAGAAGTTTTTGCTTAAGGTCTACGTAGCCCTATTGGGAAAATAGCAGTACGAAAAGGCGTACAGAGCAAGATATACGTCAGCCGACAGTAGCTGATAATAGAACAAAATTATCACGTGGAATAACATGTTATTGTTGTAGAAAACTAAATCACAGAAGTAGAGAGTGTGGATTTAGGGATTATATGTGCAATAATTGCAATACAAAGGGACATCTAAAGCACGTATGCAGAAAACAAAGACCAAATAAAAGTAAGGACCAGCGAAAAGTACAGCTCATGCAGAAAGACGATGAATCAGAAGGCAATGGCCAAACAGCTGTTGAAGCGGAGTCATCGTGCGACGAAGCTAGTGGAAATGAAAATGACATTCTTGACTTAAATGAACATAGAAAGGAATTTGCAGGTACACAGATTATGAGTGAATAGGATTAAGAAGGTAAGCCGATGTTTGAAAATGTAAAAATAATGGAATTGTTATGAAAATGGAAATGCATACAGGCGCTCACGCAACAGTAATTTCTGAACAGTCGTATAATAAATTTAAAAAAGGAAAGCTTGTAAAAAATGAAAGAAAATTAAAAACTTACATTAATATTATTTTACAACCGATAGGTAAATTATGTAATTGAACTGTACAATTTCGAAATAGAACAAGCATATTGGTATGTTTTGTGCTACCAGGTGCCGGATCGTTGATGATAGGAAGGCAATGGTTAGTAGCTTTCAATTTATGGCCTTTAAAGTTTGATGAAAATTATAAAAATGATGTAGACAAAATAAGTATAAAAAATATAGGTGAAAAATTAAAACAAATATTAAAAATATTATTTCGCGATTCATCAGGCTGTTACAATGAAAGCAGCACGAAATTTAATTTACAGACAAATACTAGAAAGATTGCATTAAAATTTAGAAATGTAGCGCATGCATTAAGGCCATTAATAGAAATTCAAGTAGAGAGATGAATGAAATTGGGTCATTTAAGGCCAGTCGACGTAAGCGAATCGGCTACGCTGATCGTTCAAATAATCGAAAGTAATAGAAAAATTAGAATTTGTTGAGATTTTAAAATCACATTAAATCCGTCTATCATCATGAATAAATATCCAATGCATACAATCGATGATATTTACGCTAAGCTTCAAGATGGGAAAACATTTTTTGAATTGGACATAACACACGCTTATATGTAATTTTCGGTCAATGAAGAATGTTCAAAGCCGTTAAAAATTGTAACCCACGTAGGGCTATTTGATACACTAAGGTATCAGAGGGGGGGGGGGTTGCCCGCACCTGCAGATGTGCAAAAGAAAATCGACGAGTGCTTGAGAGAATTAGATGGCACGACTGCGCACCTTGATAATATTTATGTAACAGGTAAAACTACTGAAGAGCATTAAAAAGATTGATATAATGTTTGCAATAGATTAGAAAAATGTGGATGACGATTGAATAAAGAAAAATCTAAGTTTATTTAAGAAAAATTACCCGTATTAGGATCCGTAATAAATAAAGTTGGTTTGCATAAATCAAAATCGAAAGTAAAAGCCATGGTTGACGCGCCTCAACCGACAATTGTAAAAGAATTAGCATCTTTTCTGGGGTTAATAAACTTTCCCGCGAGATTATTAGAAATTAGATCAGTAAATTTAAAACCGTTATACGATTTACTAAAAAAAATTTTAATTGAACGAAAATGGTTGAAAAACATTCAAGTGGGTAAAAAATGAGTTCATTTCACAATGGGTTATCAGCTTTTATATTGCACTAATTCGAAGACGGTACGGAAAAGCCGATCGCGTTCGCATCACAAAGGTACTAAAAAACTATTTCATTAGAAAAATTCTCGATGAAGAGGCGATGGCGATAACGTTCGGAGTGAAACGGTTTTATCAATTTCTGTTTGGAAAATAATACGTGGGAGATTCTTTCTCAACAAAATCATCACCAATTTGCCCACTTGTTTATGATTTCTGACCATTTTAAGGAGAGGGTCTCTTCCATTTGCTACTCTATGTGCTGTACCCAGAATAATCCTGTTGTGAAGACATTCAAGACTCAATATTCCGCGACCACCTTGACGGCGTGAGATTTGCGGATGAACCTTTAAGCTTTCCAAAAGACAGATGATAAGTCTACGGGAGGTCGAATCGAAAGCTTTCCAATAATCAATCCAGGTCATCGATAGCTCACGTTGGTAGAATGTTGCATCTTTGCAGCCACATCTATCGATGAGCAGGTTTTCCCCGCATCCCGCTACGCCATTCTTTGATCCGATTTGTTGATACATTTCTTGCCACACAGGTTCTATTGACCGAACAATCCTATTATTTAGGATAGCTATGAATATCTTTTATAGTATATTCAGACAAGTGATTAGCCTGTAATTCTTCGAATGAGCTAAGTTGCCTATTTTTGGCAGGAGTATTGTGCGCCCTTCCACGAACCACTCCGGAATCGGCTCTTCCGAATTCAAATATGAGGTGAAAATACGGGCCAAATGCTGATGGTTAAAAGGAAACTTCTTCCACCAGAAGCTTTTGACACAATCTGGTGCCGGTACGGAATAGTTCTTTATCCCTCTTGATACTTTTTTCACCTTTTCGGCAATGACGGGTGGGCATTCTTCGTCAGGTGTTATGAGGGCATCACACAGCTCCTTAAAGCTATTTATATTATCTAAGTCTTCTTCCAGTCTATGCTGCACTTCGTAGACTTCTCTCCAAAATACTTCGACCTCCTTTGGTTTGGGTGGGTGTTCGACAGTAACTGGAGGGTCTTGGAAGAGTGGAGATGGGTTAGAGAGAAACTGTTGATTTTTTCTGACCCACCTCTCCCTTCGCTCTAGACTGCTCTTAGCGTCAGATAGTATCCGTATTCTCTCAACAATATGCTGCCTGATGGTCAGCAGCTTTGAGTTGTTAAATGTGTGATAACGGATCCGGAGTTCGCGCGCGAACTTTCGAACCTTGGCGGTAAAATTTCTGCCAGATGTGATGTAGTCAATCACACATTGAATGCGGGACGC
>NC_046662.1:109725228-109740243 GCF_010883055.1 Belonocnema kinseyi | reverse complement strand
GTTGATGTTTCTCCGGGTCGTAAAGCATCGCTCTTCATCTATTGGATGCCTGCCCGCGGTTGGTCTTAGTGTCGCCTCTCTTTCTTTGTTGCCGGCTTGTTTCAGCTGTGGTAGAGTAGGCGTTCCGCTTACATAGCCCCTTTTACGGTGTAATTCAGCATGGTTTCGCAGACTTTGCTGCGAAAAGTGCGATAGTTCCGGGTGTTTCTCGCACCACAGAGCATGCAGCCGTCCCATGTAACCCCGTTCACGGGCCACACTCGCATCGTAGCAGTCTATCAAGTCGTGATTCATTTGCTCCGTCCACCCAAAGGTCACGAGATCCCGCCGATCCATCGCATTGAATCCATTTTCATTGGCTCCCCCAGCTCTAGATTGGTCGGCATTGTTGGCCGAACCATTATCGGGAGCCCTGCGCGTTCTGTTGTTTTGAACCGCACTTACTACAACTATGTTTGGTGTTGTCATTGTTGTTCCCACGAGAAGCTAGGGAAAGGGGTTCCTCCATCCTTGTAGAGACCCGCATGCAAGGATAAGGCTGCTTACTCTGAGAAGTCGCCTGGTATCCCAGAATCACCGTTCTAGACACCTCACCCAGGTGCCATTCAGCTTTCGGCACAGTTTTCACATCTCCGCTTGGGGGTTAATTCCTTCGGGGCCACCCCTGGACAATTGTCCGCGACTGCCTATTTATTTTTGTAACCATATTTAGCAGAAACCCTTGGTATAGGGACCCTCTATCCGCAACCCGAGGTCCTTATAATTATGAGTGCGAATAGTGGATATGCGAGTGGGTAGGTCAGTGAACGTCACTGGCATTGTGGCTTCGAAAAACGTCTTCCTCGGCATTGGGATATTACGCCTTCTGGATTAGGTTGCATCCGATAGCTAAATTATTTTAAGAAAAATGCTCTGTATTTAACGTTTTCAGGTTTACTTCAAGCGAATGGTTTTCTATTTTTAAAAATTCACTAAAAAGAATGATTTTTCAGGTTTGTATTCAATAAAAAAATTCCATTTTATACTGAAGTATGTTCATTTTTATTTTGAGAATACATGTATTTTTTTACAAACAATTGTACAGTTTTTTATTCCTTTTTCCAATTTTCACGAATATGCAATGAACATTATATCTATATTACAAAAGTATTATTTTTATTTGAATCAATGAAGACTATAATATGTAGACTAATATCTGCTACACTAATCTTTATATACAGTAAAATGTCAAAGAAAATCGTTATTCTCCCATAAGAAAGTAGGACATTTTTTCCATACTTTTGAATATCCCATACAAGCATGGACATTTTTCGTTGCTTACTTGTAAATTTCCTGTACGCTTTGAGGATCTCATAAACTTGTTTGGCAAAACTTTCAGTCATGTATGGAACTTTGATGAGAAAGGATGAAAGGATAGATGAGACTGTCTGCATCTGTGTACAGCAGTTTTGCGAAATTTCCAAAATCTTTTTTTAGTGTTAAATCAATGTATTCTTTTAGCCACGCTTTTCGTTTGAATTTTAGCACTCGAAGAATTTGAGTTAGTTTCATGCTTAATTCCAAGTACATATTTAGATTTCGGTAATGTAGTACATAATTTTTCTTCGGTTGCAAATTGGTTACTAACATTGGAATCTGACATTTTAAACCCGGTTGCACAAAGTGTTCTGGAAATAATGGTAGGTCCTTGTGCAAATCATGAAACTCTTCTGAATACTCTAGAGCCACTTCATTGAGGAACACCACCTCTGATTTCTTTCTGAATTACGAGTAACATTTTCACGCCAGTCAGTAAGTGAAGTTAAATTTCTGTGTACTTTAGCATTGCATCAAAAAAAAGTCCTGGTGCGGTGTAATTCCGGTAATAAGCATTGAATGGCAAATCCTATTCCTCTCAATCGACTTAGTAAATTTTGAAAGAAGCATTTATTTAACCTAATTTTTATTTTTTATCGTTTTTATGTGTCTTTAAGTGGATTTGCTTAAACCTTGGTAATTTTGTTGGTTATAAGAATCCATAGCATAGCTATATCCGTGTAGCATTGCAAGCAAAAATGACGAAGAAATGTGGCAATCATTGCTGAAGATGTAGACTCTTCCACCTGTTGTTTACTCGCATCCCGATATCAGGTCGATTGGCCGGGATGTAAGGATTCAGTGGATAGTAACATCCTAATATAAGATGTAATCTTCGCTTTATAAAACGGGAATCGGAATGTATCTACAGAAAGGCATCCATTGTTTTAAGAGTCCTAGATTCAGGATAAGTTTTTGATGTATTGTGCCCGCTACATTATTATGTCTGTGAACATATTCTCTCTGAGCCATTACGCGACAGCCATGTATAATTTGCTCGATGGATTCGTTGGTATCTCCACATAATCGGCACCAGTAAACCACGTATTGATGTAATACGTGTTTGTGATAATTCTTGGTCCTGAAAACCTTGTGCTGTATCGCCATGACGAATCATTCTGTCTCTGGATACAAAACACTCCTTGTTGACCAAATATTATATGCCTCACTATCCACTTCATTTTGATCTAACGTTTTGGGGTGCTCGCCATGGATGGCTTTTTGTCCTCATTGTATTCTAATTCCTCTATGGTTTCTGCCCTGATATTTAAGGCCCCATCTGGGGAAAAGTTTAAGGCCGTGTAGTCAAGATCCGCTTTACAGATAGTACTATAAAGCGCAATATTTTGTTTGCTGTTAGAATAGTCTAGTAACAGTATAACTTGTGACTCACACATTGGGTGCTTCGGCATTTCTACTTTAACTCTTCAAGGTCGGTGTTATACCATTTTATGAGCATGAAGGAGAACATGAGAACAGGGATGGCATATATGTTGATTACCCTGATTTTGTTTGTTGAGTTGAGAAAACTCTTCTTAATTAATCTGAATCTCGTAGTGAAGGCAGTCGTTAGGCTTGTCTTAAATATCGTATGCTAAATACCATTAGATGCAAGAATACCTAGATATTTATATGATTCACCTGCAGTCATTGCCTCGATGTCATTTTCAAACTTGGGAAGCAGTTTCATTGGGAAACTGCTTTGTGACATCGATCACTTGCTTCATCTTCTGGGCTCAACTAGCTTACAGATTCAGGTCATCCATGTAAAGAAGATGGGACATTCAATGACCATCCTCATTATCATGAATTCTGAACACATGAGACATGTTGTTTAGTGTTTTGCTCAATGGATTTAACGCTAAAAAAATCATAGTGCGTTGAATGAGTTTCTTTGAAATATACCCGTCGTAAAGCGTATTGATCCAGTTATCCTTGGTTGTCCACAATCAAAATACTTGATTCTTATACCCCAGAGCCTCATCGCATGACTTAGAAAGTAAATAATGCGTGGGCAGATTTTTTTTAAGTTTAAAGACTTCAAGCAAATAGTCATGGGGCACGGAAGGAAACGTTTGCTTGTAGTCAATATATGCTAAGTGGAAGTTCCTTTAATGCTTACGGACTTGAGTCATGACACCAGCATCTATAGTGACTAGATCTTTACAGCCTCGCGAGTTTTTACAACATCATTTTTATTCTTATGTAAGAATGTCATTCTCGTCACAATGAGAACATACCTTATCTGCAGTGATAGCTGTAAGACATTTATAAATTGTTGGGTGACAGGCTATCGGTCGAAAGTCAGATAGATTTTGAGCGTCTGGTTTTTTTGGTAACATATACGTAGCACCCTGGAGCGTAAAGCTGGCAGCAGATCTGGGTGTTCAATGATCTTCTGAAAACACATTGCCAACGTAAGATGCACACTCGCCAGGTACTTGTACCAGAAGTTGTACACCATTTTCGGACCTGGAGCTTTCTAATTACTTGCCCTTTTCAAGACCGCTAAAACATCTAAAGCTGTGATGCTTGTTACTTGCATTTCAGGGCTATTGCTTGCCCTTGCTTCCTCCAGTTTGAACCACGCAGTGTTCAAATTGCATCTGTTTATTTTGCACCAAAGATAAGCCCAGTAGTTAGTCATTCCTTCTAATTGAGGGACTTCTATGTCTCGCTGGTTATTTGGCTTTACTCTCAGTTCACGATAGAACCTTCTTACATCTATCTGAAAGTTTCGATTTTGTTGCCTGCGTGCACAACTTTTCTTGTACCGACGCATTCTGGAAGTAAGAACATTAAGTCTCTGTCGTTGGGAGTCTATAATCTGATCCAACATTGCTGGTATTAATGTCTCTATGTGCCGACGGTGGCTGGTTTTAGTAACATGGTTTTTTTTCAGATGTCTGGTTCTATTTTCTATTTTATATTGAGTTAATCGACCCAATTTGCACCTTACTTTTCTGACATCCATATCCAACCTGATCTTCTATAGTGGATCGCGATCCCTTCCTGGAACAAAAACTGCATTTGCAGGACTAGTTTTGCGGCCCAAAGTTCTAACGGTTGTCACAGCTGCATATTATACAAGAGTTTGCACCTCTAACGCAGTTTGTGCTACGTTCAAATACGTAGGTAAAACCTTGCACGCAGATCATTTGCGATGTTCATTTTGGGTTGAGAATGCCTTAGTGTTGGTTCTACATATCTAAACTCTAGTAAAGCATGCCCAAAATACCTTCCAAGGTGCTGTAGTTTTTCTGGGATTTCCCTATCCACATCACCGTTATAAATATCCGGATGTGGTTCTAATGTATCTGGTACATGATGTTCATTATTCCTAGTACCTATGCCGTCAGCTTCAATCAAGTCTTCGTTTTCCACGTTTTACAACGCGAGCTCATCAATAGGAAGCTGCTGTTCCACTTCCATTTTGATAGCAGCTATTTCAACAGCCAAAAGTAGTCTTTACAGATATAGAGCGTTTTCGATCTGCCACATTCTGATCATTTATTTTTGCGGTTAGCTTTGGATATTTATGTAACGAGAGTCTATGATATTCTCTCCTCATCCTTTGCCCACATTTCTGTACCAAAAGTAAAGGCGCATAACGTCTCTGTTCATATGGTATGTCCATTTTCGTCGCTTTTTGGTTGATGAACCTCTGCTTCTGCCTCTGGTTGTATAAGGCCATCCACCTCTGAATGATGTGGTGGTGTTCGATAAATCAATAGGTTGAGGAAGAACATCAATTGCTCCTGCTTGACCGTTTAACGCGGCTTCCTCTGACTGATGTTCATTGCCACCTTTTTGCCACACCAAATCAACCTGTTGTTTAATCTCCGTTGCTCGGTCTTCTGTCACGTATAGAGTGTTCCTGATGTCCTTCATCTTAGCGATAAGATCTCTTAAATCGACTTTCTGTATATTAGTATACTTTGCAGAAAATTCCGTTCTTAAATTGTATTCTTTTTCCATTTTAGTTTTAAACTTCGCACTTTCGTAATGAAGATGCACCAATTCCTCTTTCATTGTGGTATTTCAATTGATGCTCTCCCGCGGTATTTCTGTCGAGGTAGTTTGCTGCACATAGATAACGCTAGCCAAATCATCCTCAGCAGATACCATCGCCACTTTCCCACATGATTGATATGATTCATATGATTGGCATCACCGCACTTGATACGAAACTTTTTAAAGTCCCGTTGCTGCCCTTAAATTGTGAATGTTGCAGTTGAGCCAAAATATTGAGCGCTTAGCGATCGTCCGTTGCGACAAGAGGACGATTCTCTCGATGGACATTACCGTACTTGATACCGACTTTTTTTTAAGATCGTTACCGCTCCGAAACAGTGAGTGTCGCAGTTGATGAAAAAATATTGGGCACTTAGTGTTCGGCCGTTGCGAGAAGCGCGCTGGAGGAAACGGACGGAATATTAACAACATAATAATGAGTAATACTGATTTTATCGACGTTTTTGCTTTCAATGCTATACGGATATATCTTATGCTCGGATTTTAAGCCCTTGGCGCCGTATAGCGTAAAAACTGTCCACTTTTTTTTGGTGTGAAATTTTATATACATATTTTATTGGACCCTCATAATCTACAAATATACCAAGTTATTACCAAATCCACTGGAAGACATTTTTTAATTCATTCTGTACGGGGCCTTTTATATTTATTTATATATTAATAATTTATTTAAATAAGTTTCAAAAAGTATTAATTTATTATTGTAAAATATGTGAATAGAATTAACTTGATCTCTAGAGAGGCAGACTTGAATGAATTAGAATTAAAATTTCAAAACTTATATTTTACATAAAGGAATTAAAACAATTTATTATTCATATTTTGTGAACTGATTAGAAGGAAATAGATCAATTAAAAATATTAATACTTTTGCGGAATACAAAAGATCTCTGTTGGGTGTTCCTCTCGGTACAATTAGAAGGAATTAAATATATTAAAACACGTTCTCTTTTGGGGAATAGGAAACTGTGCGGCCGTCACGATGTAAATAGATATTAATAAGTTTAGGACATATCCTATTTCTTAGAATTGAATTTTATACAGATGAAAAAACTGGACATTCTAAAGCATACAATAATCTTCTTCTACAATAATCCTTTTCTCGTTAATGAATTGAATTCACTGACATTTAAAAAAAATTTCCTCTCCATTGCTTTTTTACTGTCATTGAGATATCAGGCTAATTTTTCTAAACTACTTGGCATGAATCGGAAAGAATCGATGAATCTTAGTTTAATTCTAGTATTTGGAACATCTTTTGTGAATGAGATGTACTTTTTTTATTTACTGACAGTTAGGAGACATGTCCCTCAAAACTTCGAGCTAATTCGTTAATGAAAAAGTGTGAGGCGTAGCCATATAAATTATGAAAAACTACTGAAATTATATGAGAGTCTTTGTAACTAACGTTGCAGCTTCAATATGGTGGACCACAATACTTACCTGTAAAGTGGGAATGATCGCGATGTTCAGCATCTACTTTCTTAAATTCTTTTTCGCAAATGTGACACAATTTTGTATTTAGAAAATCTTGTTTTTGCTTTGAAGTTAAGTTTTCCGTTGGTACCGGATTTTCCAAACGAGAATTTACTTTTAATGCTAAATGTTTTCATTCTTTCACAAACCATTCAATACCATCTTTCTCACGGTAGACTTTAGGTTCCGAGGTTCAATCATTAAGACTGCAGAATGTGTAATACGCAACACTTGTAGGGATCGGCTTTTGATACGCCACCCCATCTGTTTGTCACTTTGTAACTGGTTCCAGTAAACATTTATTTCCTGTATATTGTGCAAATTTCATTTCAAATCCGAAAAAAGAAATTCCATAATTAAAAAAATTCATTTTTTTTATTTTAACAGGTGCCGGTTTTGAATTGAAGTTTCTCATGTACAATTGAAGGAAAAAATCACTTCTATAGTTTTTGCAATAATTTGTTAGGGTTTAAAAAATGTGATTGGAAAGTATGGGGACCTGTTGAGAATTATCCAACAGAGAATTTCATGTATCAAACATATGGGTTTGACATACCTAACACACCCTCAAGAGTACCTGGAAACTATTCTTGAAACAAAAGTTGTCAATTCTTCTTAAATTAATAATATTGGTCTAGTGGAATATGTATTATCATTGGTTAATTAATTTTTAATTATATAAAAAAATGGAATCTGTTCAAATCTTATTTTTCGGAATTGTTTTCTTCCTTAAAATTATTACTATTAATCTAGTAGAATATTTAATAACATTTGTTCATTAATTTTTTATTGTTTACAAAAATGGAATTTATTCAAATATTATTTTTAATTCGTTTTTTCCCAAAAAAATGATTACTATTGGTCTAGTAAAATATTTATTAACATTATTTTATTTATTTTTAATTATTTAAACAAATGGAATTTGTTTAAATAATTCTGTTTGTATTTTTTAAAATAAAAATTATTAATGTGGGTCTAGTGGAATATTTATTAGTAATAACTTTAATTTGTTTAAATTTGTTTAAATAATACAAAATTATGAACCAATGTTAATAAATATTCCACTAGGCTAATAATAATAATTATTAGGGGAAATAACGAATTTCCAACAACAAAAAATATTCCAACAAATTCCAATGGTTTAAATAATTAAAACTTAATTAACTTATAATAACCAATATTCCGCGAGACCAATATTATTAATTTAAATTAAAAATTGACGAGAATACAGTTTTCAAAAGGTCGATTTCATGAAGAATTGACGTTTTTGGTTTCAGGAGTAGTTTTCAGGTACCACCGGCACCTGTTAAAATTAAAAAATTTTAAAAATTAAAATGACAGAATTTATTTTTCGGATTTGGAATAAAATGGGGGGATCGTTGCCCTCTAGCATGAAAAAAAATTTTGCCATGCATTTTTGGACCGTGATGGTACATTTTCTTTGTATCTATAATTTTTAACATTAATATGTTACTATCCTCCTCTGTTGGAAGTATTACCCTACAATGATTCAGATTCATGCGAAATGATACATTAGCAGGAGAATAGAAGGACATATTGATTTTTCATTGCTTAAATACAGAGGGACAATTTCATATTTCTATTTATAGGCAATTGATTCATTTTTTTCTGATATCTTGAAAAGTGATGGGAAAGTTGATTCCTTCACGTTTCAAGAGCGTATCAAAATATGGATAGGAAGTAACGCCATTATTATCTCTGTCAGCAGGTCAAAGAGCGGTCATTACCGACCAGAGCAAATTGTACTCATCACGGTGCTCAACATTTACAACTTCTTTTTTTTCTCTAATAAATGTAGGTAAACAGACTTTGTTTTCTGAAAATCCTCTACTTCAGTTAAAAATTTCTTGCTAACTTTACTCTCAAACCACTCTTTGATTTAAGTTGATTCTAAAATAAATTTATTTTTAGTGTTGAAAAATGTAATTGCTTCAATTTCCTGACCCTGTTCTATTGCACTAAATTTTGCGGCAAGAATGACATATGCTTTTAAACCCCCGAAGAAAGTTTTCAAAGCATTTTTTATTTATGTGTAATCATTGTTTTTGTATCCATGAAAAAGCCATCTAAACCTTTACGTGTTAAGTTTATAATCAAACCTGCCTCACTCGAGTTTTAAAAGCAGACTCCAGATTTTGCCATCTGATCCTGCCTCTTTTCCTATCCAAGCCCTCATTCACGCCAGTTACACTCTTCTGGAGTTTCTTGAATAAGCGGGTTTCGGATATTAGTAGACCAATTTTTGGAAGCAGTTTATTATTTTCATTCAGAGAGAGAGATGCTCCTTTCTCTGCCTCAGAATTTTATTCAACCTCCGAATATCTTACGTGCAATGATGTGTCCAATATGCAATTTTTGCTATGAAGTGACTTTCATACACCAAAAATATCACAAATAATATTTTTTACAGATTACACTGACTGTAAATTTAAAAAAAAAATGAGAAAGAGCTCTAACATATTTTTAACAGACATCAGGTTTCCTACATTCAATGCACAGGTTGAGTATGTTGATGTAATTAATACAATTTTTCGAGAATGTTCGAAAAAGTTTTCATATTGAATGGTACAAAGCACGAAAATAGTTCGAATCTCTATATTAATTTTCACTTCACTTTTTTTTATACTTGTATATTCAACAAATGCTTGGTGACAACTGAGGGAGATGTATGCGAAACGCCCATTTATAGTTGATAAAAGAGTCATGCGACCTCATTTTGAATATCGCTGAATGACATAAGGAGAGATAAGCGCCGGACTACTTGATACTAGAATAAAGTTGTTTACGAAAAAAATTGCGCAATATAACTTGATGACGTCATCGAGAATATTCTGAAAACTATATTCATGTATCTTTTATTCTCCTTGTTCATAAACATATCTTCTTCTTTGTCTTAGAAATACAGACGATCCTAGAACATTTGTGAAGCCCATACACATCTAATAATAAATTCAATGTATCATCTGAAAGAAAGTAATAAATCATTCTTGCTCTTCTCATTTAACCTTGACAAATGCATGTGATAACCGTCATACTTTTTTCGCAAATTCAGTATTCACAAAATTGTGCAATATTATTACATAACGTCATCAGATCTTTCAAGAAAGTTCTAGAAGCTTATGCGCTGTAAACAAATAAAGACAGGAATTTTTAGTTAAAGTATCATCTATCTGGAAGCAATAATTTAAATTAATCGTCAAAAACTGGTTGTGATGCATAATACCCCATACCAAATACCATCAATACACCTGTATCTGTTGCGTATTTAACAAATGTATTCTCTATCAGGAAGCCATAAATCATTCTTGCTTTTCTTGCAATAACCTTGAACCTGTTTACATTAATTTGGTACCAGACTAGGAATCTTTCGTTAGAACCCGCCTTACTCATCTACCGAAATAGCTTAAATTCGACAAGGTTTATTTGAAGTGAGGAAAACATAATGGCATCCCTGAAGACCCTGAGCTCGCCGATTGAAGTGCTATACGACATCTTTGCGCGGAATAGACTTATACATACCTGGGCGTGCCACAGCGCTGGATTCATGATGTGACATCTATAAAGGATACAGTCCCATTTGGCAAAGGATCTGCAACGAACATGTGTGCCGCCCCAGTAGTACTCTATTTATTTAAATTGGTTCCATGGACGAAGGACGAGCTCAGATGCCTTGATGCCGGCACGAAACGTTATGCACGTGAACAAAAGCATGTATCTTAAGTCTTCTGTTCCGCAACTCTATATCTCACGCAGTCAAGATGATCGCGGAATATTAAATCTGATATGTCTTTACAAAAGGATTATTCTGTGTACAGCAAATAGAGTCGCAAATGGAAGACACCCTCTTCTTAAAATGGTCAGGAAGCAGTAGCAGGGGTGAGCAAAATTCATCAACTATTATCTATCTCAGGTACTCACTCCTGCAAGACTGGATTAAGAACGCACAGCAGAAAAACTTCTGTGAGCAGCTCCTCGATAAGACGATGCACGGCATCTGCCACAGAGGGTTTCATTTGAGCATGTCATGACGCTGTCATTTCCACCTAAACACTAGAAGGGCCGGAGGGTCCAATGTGGACCTTTTTGACATTGAGAACGCTGCTGCCCCCTTGAAAGTTTTTTTGGGCGCCAACGTTTTATGACTTCCCTATGATTAGGTACTTAGTATCTATGTAAAATTGTTTAAAACTATAAAAATGTGACTAGGGTCCACTTTGGACTCTCCGGCCTTCTAGGTATGCGATTTTTCCGGCCCTTCTAGTGTTAATATACCGTCGCCACATTTTGAAACAACACATTCCCGATGATAGCTGCAGGGCCTGCTATGCACACCCAGAACATCTAGCACACAAACTATCTAGTTGTCCAACTCATGCGGGAACGATCTACATTTAGAGGCACAATGTGGCACTAAGCATGCTTTATTACCATCTCTGCCACTCTTACGAGATTAATCTTAATATCGCTCCAATAAACACTCCTAAGAAAATATAGTCAATTGTCGAGAATGAGTAGTGCCGCATATACTGGATCTTGATGTTCTCGGCAATTGTCTTCGTTGCACAATCGAGGTCTGACATAGTTCTCCTTGATTTCGAGAATGGAACCACGTACGTTATCGAATTTTCGGCACCACTTGGAGGTTCCAAGCTTTCACTGATTGATAGCCTGAAAAGCATTCCTGCGTCTCAACAATATGCTTAAACACTTGCGGGAAAAATGCAGAAGGCGGTCGTCTTTGAATAGCTGCGTGTCGTCAGTGTCCACGAGGTTTTTGACGGATCGTCGTATTGATTCCATCACAGACCGAAAACACCTAACTCATGGACGTGATATGTGGTTATGGCTGAAATTATACAGCGATTTCGCTGGAATCGGGTGCAATTTTTCAGAATAGCACCCTCTCCCGCCGAATCCTGCTGTTGTCCTCATGAAAAATCTTTTAATTAAATATAGATATTATTTTTAGTGGTTCTACCTTCTCTGAAGCCTGCCTGATCCTCTGCGAGTATTCCTTTTGCTTCTACTTCTTGCTTAGTCTCTCGGTTGACATCATTGCATGTACCTTGTGGGCCGTGTTTAATAATTTTATTCTTCTGTATTTGTATGCTTTTCTCTTTTTTTTTCTTACGAATTTGCGTTATCAATCCCTCCCTCTACTCCTCCAGAAATCCTTCACCTTTTGATACTCTTTTCACTACTTCTTTTCACTTTTTCCTGAATGCCGCTCTACTGTATATCCAGGCCTCGTCACCTAACCCGACACTTCCTCCTGCTTTCTCTTTCTGAAATTTTGCAATCTCCGCTTTTTTCTCTTGATGTTTCAATTCTGTTTCATATTCTAATTCACTTCTCTGCCAACTGTCAGTCCTCTTCTCACTCGTGCCTTGAAATATTTCTTTATAATACATCCTACATCCAAACATTGTGATCTTATTCCCTGTTCTCCCTTGTTTCCTCCTTATTTTAATAATGAACCTCCAAACCCCTTTTCTTTTTCAATTTGACTTGTTTCCTCCTCTAATTTTTTTTCTAATTTGTCTTTTTCTGTTTACATAACTCTGTATACTTCTTCCTGGATGTGAAGTGATTCTCCTTTTTCCTTTTTCTCAACCTCTAGAGTTTATACTCTTTTTTACCTCTTTTATCTTTTTCTCACATTCTTTGTCCCACTGTATTTTTGTCCAATTTTGATCCTTTTCCCATCTATCCCTATATTTCTTAATAACTCTAGTCTTCGTGACGGTTTCTTTTAACTCCTGCCATACTTCACTCAACAATAGCTTTTTAAGCTCTAAATTTTCTGTTTTTTCTGTATAATCCTTCTTTGCTTCCTTAGTCCACATTTCTTTCTTGATTAATGCTGTCGTATTTTTCTTAATTTCTTCCTTCTTCTGCTTTTCAGATAAAGCCATAATGGGTGGCGATCGGATTCTCTCCTTGCTTCTACTTTCATTTGTCTTACAGACTCCCAAGGCTCTATATTAGTATTAACCTTCTTTCCCCCCGTCTTTTTCTACTTCGTTTATTATCTGCTGAATCTTCCTTTATTTGAATGTAGGATCATGTTGAAGATACACTTTTTTTACCTACTTTATACTTGTTTTTTTAATCACGCCCGGCTTTACTTTCCATGATTTCATTTCCACTATTATCACTCCTTTTACGCCTGTACCTTGTCTTCTGACTTTGTTTATCTTTCCACTTACTCCTTAATCTTTCTCAAGTACCTTCAACACCGCTGTAGTTTTATTTCCTTTAAATTTATTCTCGTTCCTCTATGCTCTTCTCTCTTCCCCTTCTTACACTTGTATTTCTAGTGCCTCAATCTTTTGTCTATTCATATATCTTTCTTCTCTCAGCTTATTCACTTCCTTCTCTAAGTTTCCTGCCCTTCCCTTCAGCCCTGTTAACTCTTTTCCCCACTCTTCTGCCTTTCTTTCAACCCTGTCCTGAATAATCCTAAATCCCTGTTTGTATTCAGGATCTGATTCTCAATACTCTCCTTTTCCCTTCTTTTATCACTCTTTTTTTCCCACTTGAATTTCTAATTTCCTTCATTAGCATTCCTAGCGCCCCACTCCCATTTCTTTCTTGAATTATACTCTTACATTATATTATTGAACCGAACTTATTTATGGAAGATACTTTTCCTTACCTTATCCCTAAGCACTCTGTACGCACAAGCACACAACAGAAACGCACACATTCAACCAGCCTGCTCAAATCTGTAAAATCTATTATTTAAAATGAAAATCGTTAGATTTTAATCTAATATTCTCTCTAATTCCAAATTCAAGATAAACAAACCAACATAAATAAAATTGATGGAAAAATTGCAAATATTTAAAATTCAACTTCAACGCTATCTTAACTTAAATTTAATTAAAAAATTATGAATCGCCGCGCCGTAAGTTGAAGCAACAGGAGCTGCGGGGGGTGCGCGGGGACTGCGGTTGTCACTCAGGTGTGCACAAACAAAAGCGGAGCGGGCTATAAGGATTTACTTCTCACCCATCGTCAGCCCCAAAATCGCCGTTATAAAAGAGTTTCACTGTATTTAAAATACAATACATTCGATATAAATCTAATTATTTTGTTTAAAAATACTAATTTGAGCTTGAACACACCAACATAATCTAAAATATCACGCAACAAATACATGGTAAAAAAGGTCCCGGTGGAATTTTCAAAGTTTTAAATATTTTTTAGTTCATGCTTTCCTGATCAAAAAGTCCTGATGTGAAAATTTCAAATTATGAACCGTTTTTGGGCTCAGACGAAGTAAATGTCAGATTTTGAGATATATTGTTACCTGTGGAGTGGACTATATCAAAGACTGTTTTTTCAACGCGCAAAACGTTCATACATTTGCACGTTGATGAGCTTATAACGCGAAATTCGATTCCTGTTATCAAGAGGTGTTTGGTTATCTGAATCGATGATAAATATATCTTTTTCACAAACGCATGATAAACGTTACAGTCTTTTGGAAGCTTGCATCCAAAGTTTTTCGGAAAGCGCTTAAGGTAAATAGCCAGACAAAAGAATCGATTTATGTGAAGCACTCTGAAGCACCTTTCACAGAATTCTCCTTTTGTGCCAAAACTTCTATCCTACCTTCAACGCGAAGCGTTCAATAAAAGCACTCATTAAACAAAATAAACTGCCAGGAGTTGATTCTGTTGTCTAGATTCTTTCTTGAATGCTTAGAATTGAAGTTAAAGTGGGACCGTTAGAACGAGATAAACACGTCTTATAAGGTGTTTTTGACCGTTTGATTAAAACTGTTCAATCAGAGCCAAAGAACAATGCTAGGAGTTTATTCTGTTATTTGAGTGCTTTTACTAAATGCTTAGCTTTGAAGGTAGAATGGAAGCGTTAGTACAAAAGAAGAATCTGTAAAAGGTGCTTTAGATTGTTAGACATGTTAATCAGTGCCAAATTACAACGCTAGATATGGATTCTTTTGTCTGGACATTAACCTTAAGCGTTTTTCGACGAAGTTAGGATGCAATCTTTCAAACAAAAGTAGGGTTTGTCATGCGTTTGTGAATTAGCTATTTTTATCACCGATTTAGCCAACCAAACGCCTTTTGATAATAGAAATCGAATTTCAAGCTTGAA
>NC_046662.1:109709045-109725128 GCF_010883055.1 Belonocnema kinseyi | reverse complement strand
TTCAAGCTTGAAATTCGATTTCTATTATCAAAAGGCGTTTGGTTGGCTAAATCGGTGATAAAAATAGCTAATTCACAAACGCATGACAAACCCTACTTTTGTGCAATTCTACAATTCTACATGCAATTCTTTTTCTGCATAAACTTGCACTAGAGCAATTCAAAGGGTGAAAACAGTAAAAAAAGTAAAAAAACTTTAAAACAAAAACTTTGAAAACTCCACCGGGACCTTTTCAACCATCCATTTGGTGCGCGGTACTTTGTTGAAAAATTGGGAATATATTATATTTTATGTCAAACCCAAACTTAACTCATATATGTTAAAAAATTATAAATATTATTTAAAGACTAATAATTTCGTAATCAAATTGTTTATTTCCAATTTATAGCTTCAACATAATCAAAAATTGTTCAAATGCGTACATTTTGCTATATTTAATAAAAATCCTTGCATTTAAATCTAATTATCATTGCTTAAAAATATCAATTTAGAATGAAACAAACCAAATTAATCTAAATTTGTTGAAAAATTGTAAATATTTAATTTTCAATGTCAAGCGCAAAATTAACTTTGATTTGTTAAAAAATTAGAAATATTCTTTAAAAGCTGATAATTTTGTAATAAAAATGTTTATTTTCAATTAAACCCTTTAACGGAATTTTTGTTTAAAAATACCCGTTTCAGGATGTACACTGATATAGTCCATTAAGTCCCATAGGTTGAGGAGCATAAGGAAAGCGATTTACCAAGACAAATTCCCCGCTTTTGTGACAAAATAAACCCGAGCCGAAAAAACCTTTCTGGTTAATCGGTTCCTGATGGTATTTTGACGAGATCGCTTTTCCATGAGTTATAACACTTGGGACGAAATTAAAGGGAGCTCTCCTTCTCCAACAGTGGTCGGTAAGCTCTCTAATAGCTCCGCCAAGTCCTTCTCTCTCTCTCTTACTCTACTCTCCTCTGAGGTCTGTACGCTCACTGCAGCTCCACAAACCTCTTTCTCTATTCCCTTTCTTCCGAGGTCGGTACTCTCACTGCAGCTTCGTTAGCCTCTCTCTCTCTCTCTTCCGAGTGCTGTCTGCCCTTCTTACGGGTCCACAAACATCTCGCTATCTTTCTCTCCTAGGTCAGTATGCCCTTCTCACGGTTCTGCAAACCTTTTGCTATCTTTCTTTCCGAGGTCAGTCTGTCCTTGTCACAGCTCCGTGAACCTCTTTTTATCTCTACGCTCAGCTGATCTTATTTTCCTACCGTCCTTTCCAATCCTCGAACCTATGTCTGGAAACGACCAAAAACCCTTCCGCCCAAATAAACAAAACCGCCTCCGTCACCGCCTGGCCGCTCTTAGCAAGACTTTTCACCCACCAAAAGGAGTAGAAGCAGGACGACGACATCATCCTCCTTGAGGATGATGAGTCATTCTCGCCCATAACTGCTAATGTTAAGCGCTCTCCTTTCGAGGACAAAGCCTTGGCTTTTAAGCCGGGTGGGTCCTCCTCTCACCTTGCAATCCTGACGACGGGGCACTCTCATCCTTAAAAAAAAGTGTCATTAGACCGAACGAACCCTCCACTCACACTGCGACTTCGTGCTCGTAGAGCGAGCCCTCTACATCCGCCTGCGAGAGGTTCCAAACGCAGCAACGATAACTGGGCTTCGGTTCCATGAACGGAATACAGGCCTGGAGATATCTCCTCTCAGCAAAGAGGGCCGCTCGTATCCAGAAAGTACCACCCAGCAGCCGTCAAGCAGAACCCAAGTCGATAAGTCGACTCGACCACATCCTTCGACAGAGCGAGCGGAACCTGCCAGTTCGAGCACCTCTACCTGCTCGCTCGGTCTGAGCAAATCATCACCTCACTAGCCGGAAGCACAAGCGACCGTTCTTCGGGGAATTGGCTTGTCTTTGTATTTATTTATGAAAAGTTCATAGTGCTAAATAGCCCTACAAGGACAGGTCATACATGTCACAGTTAAAATATCACGGCGATCTATTTGTCGATTTAAATAAAAAATAAGTGTAATTTCGAGGGAAGGATTTGATGTATTAATTAAGTAACCAAAAAGTAGTTTTCTAAAGTGATATTGGAAAGGGGAATTTCTAATTATTATAAGTAGTTTGTTCCAAAGACGAGCATCACGAATAGTAAAAGATCTTTGTATTTTACACTTACGGCGTGGCTGACTTTTTATTACTTTTTTCCTTTCACGGAGTTTGGAATGTGTCGGTTGATCTTTGTCAATAAAATGTAAAAGGTTAGTAGATAGTGCGGAGCTTCCATTACTGAATAGGCTATAAAGCAAATTACCCATAAAGAATCGTCTTCTTCTGGCGACGTTAAGAAGTCCTGCTCTTTCTTTATATTGAATAATATGTTCACTTTTGGTGATGTTATAGATGAACCGAATGCAAGCATTAAGCTTGTGATCAAGATTAGCATTTAGCTTCGCTCGCTAGTTTAAGCGCGCCTAGGGCGCGCGGCGGTTCAATCTCGTGCTTCACGCTCGATAATAGGTTACTTAGCGCTTCGCGCTCGGACATTTACTCTTTGCATTTGGAATGCTTGAAAAAAACTTGATCAAAAAGATCTCTTTTAGATGGCAGTATTTATATGCGTCTTCATATTCTGAATTGTCTACTTAATTAAGTAGAGTCAAAGATTAAGTTTCTCAAAGCTCTGTAGGCTTTGACGTACATATTCTCTTCGTGACACTCGCGCTGCGCGCTCGCTTTCAGACAGACATTTGTAAACAGGTTTCGTTGAGTTTTTTTCTTGTAACTTTCGTCGTTTTTCCACACATTTTTTTTATTTTATTTTTTTTAACGTTCTTTTTCACGAATAAAACAAAAGGTATGCGTCCTACCAAGAAGTGATTCTTAACGAAATTGTAGATATTTTTGGGATAACAATTTTTGTTAATTCTTCTTTTTTCGTATCCTACATAGTTTGTCTACAAAATGGAATTTTTTATTTTTCATTATTTTTTTTGTGCAATCAAAATTTGAATTTTTGATTATTGAAGAAAATCCAAAAATTTGTCACGATAATCTTGTAGGTCTTTTAAAAAGAAATGTTTTTCTTCTCTTGACTTTTTTTCATATCATGCGTTTTTTGGCTTAAAATTTTGATTTTCGGTTGATTTAAAAAATTTTGAAAACGCTATATCTCTGAGAATTGTCTAAAGTGTGCCAAAGATGGATTTGATTCGTTTATTTTTTTTGAGTGATCATGTTTACGGAAGGACGGTCAAATGGACGGCCTGACAGACAGACGCCATTGTGAAAACCTGATTTTCGGATTCAGGGGGTCTCAAAACGTGGAGATCCGTTAAAAAACTGCTATGTAAAACTTCTGACAATTCTAATACATTCTCAATTATAAATGATGAGAATGTAAAATAGAAGGATGAGGCTTTTAACTAGGATGAAACGCGTTAAAGTAGGAAGTGATTATTCGTGTCAAGTTGTTGGAGGACTCTAAATGTATTCTTCGAAATTCGCTAGTTGGGTCCTATGATTATAGACATTGTTTTAGCAGGGTAAAGAGTAATGCCACTTGTCGAGATCCACTGCACCACCAGATCAATATCTGCCTTTACCCTTTAAAATAAGCTCTTAAGATTGGCGATTGGTCCGGCAAGAAGGTAGCTTAAAGTCGTAAGAATATTTGTGATAGTTGCAATGTCGAAGCTCGCCACCAAGTTTAGAAGTATAAATATTAAAGAAAGTGGGTGCAAGCCTGGATCCCTGGGGGACACCATTATCAATCTCCCTAAAAACTAACCGTTCGCCATTGCTAATTTTTACTCTTTCAGACCGATTACTAAGATACAATTCAAACCATTAAGCAATCATGTTTAAGAGGTGAAGCGATTTGAGCCTAGTCAATAGTAGATTATGGTTAACTGTATTAAACGCCTTAGAAAAGTCGAAAAGCACAACAATTGTTATTTTCCTTCTATCAATTGCCAATTTAAGGTCAGAAGTTACTTTCAGTGAGGCTATAAGTGTACTATGTCTGGCACGGAACCCAGATTGTATTGGGTCCATTACATTATTTGTTTTAATGTGTGAAGTAAGTCGCTGATGGACAATGCGTTCGAAAGTTTTAGAAAAGGCACATAGGATGGATATAGCACGGAAATCTCTAGAAGCGACAGGGATAGATATTTTAGGAACAGGACGAACAATCGCCTCTTTCTAGGCATATGGAAATATTCCAACCTGCAGGGATGCATTGCAGATGTGCAAGAGAATTAAGCCGACGAATGATAAAGCAAAGCGAATCATTTTATTTGAAATACCATCATAACCTTGAGCATTCGATTTTACCTCGAAGTGTTTTTTAATTAGGGTTTCTTGCATTATGCCAAAAAAGAATAATTTAGTATCATCAAAAGTAGAGGAAACTGAGGACGAGAAAGGAGAGCTAATTACAAGGAGTGTCGATTTTGTGGTAAAACCTGTCAACATTTCTGCAGGTTAGAAATTGTTATCAGGAGCCAAGTGTTTAGAAGGAATAAGTCCAAGCAGTTTCGAAAAAGCCAGATGTTGTCATTTTTATTCCTGTTTTTGAAATAATTGTAATTATATTGATTGTATAAATCTCGGATTTTGGTTTGCACTAGATTTCTAAATTTACGAAATTCAGCTTGAAAGATACTATTTTTTGCTTAGCCAATCTACATTTTTTTCTATTTCTTTATCCAATTTTTTATATAAGGAGTGATCCAAAGAGTAGACGTCTTCTTTGCTTTGGGTGTATGGAGAGGCGCAAATTTGTCAAACGCTGAAGATAAAAATGCAGTCAAACAAATCACCTTTCTATTTTTTTATTTATTTCATTTTTTCAATAAAAATACTATTCGAATCATAAGTAGAGAAGTGCTCAAGAAATTCAGTGTCATTTATATTCTTATGATTACGTGTGGGCAGGGCAGTTACGCCGTTGTATGGACTAATGGAGAACTGGCATTGAATGCTGCTAAGATCATGGTTTGAGAGGAATGAGATTGAGTGTTGAGTAGAAGAAATCACCTTGTCTAAATCATCCACAATCATCACGTCAATCCATGTACTAGAATAATCAGTGTCGTGAGTGGTATCAAAGGGGGCTATAGATAATCCGACAGAGAAAACTACTGATTTTAAATAGTGAGTTAAATTTTTCTTAGCATTAATAATTGTGTTTAGGTCACCGGTACGTGCGATGTTATTATAATTAGGTATAAGGTCAGAAATCTCATTCTCAAGTTCCCTGTCGGAGGAGGCGTTAGGAGGTCTGTAAATCTAGATGTGCACCACTTTGGTTTTTCGTAAACCCATTTTTGAAACAATTAGAGCATTTGTTGTTCAGCGCTCTGTTGTACTGTGCCCGTAGATGTGGATTTCAAAGTTGTGTAATTAATTTAAAAAAAACTAAGAGTCACACCAAAAAAGTAGAAACACCTCTGGATTCGCCTCGGAAATAGCACGGTGTGCATTTTTTGATTGTTTAAACAATTTTCAAAAAATTTACGCCATTTGATATATTTCTGCCATTGTTATAAAATAAGTATGCATCGGATCGAAAACCCAAGTTCATCATTGCATTCCTCTCTAAAATATCTAGAAGTGCACTTTTTTTCTCGTAAACCCATTTTTGAAACAATTAGAGCATTTGTTGTTCAGCGCTCTGTTGCTCCGTGCCCGTAGATATGGTTTTCAAAGTTGTGTAATTAATTTTGAAAAAAACTAAGATTCACATCAAAAAAGTAAAAACATCTCTGGATTCGGCACGGAAATATCTCGGCGTGAATTTTTTTGTTCCGAAAATTTTTTTAACAATTACGCCATTCTTTATATTTCTGCAATTGTTATAAAAAAATATGCATCGGAACAAAAAACCTAGTGCATTATTGCATTCCTCTCTAAAATATCAAGATGTTCATTTTTTTGTTTTTTCTTAAACCCACTTTTTAAACAATTAGAGCAACCGCTGCTCAGCGCTCTGTTGCTCCATGCCAGTAGATATGGATGTCAAAGTTTAGTTTTTAATTTTAAAAAACTAAGAGTCACACAAAAAATGTAAATACACCTCTGGATACGCCTCGGAAATACCTCGGTGTGCATTTTTGTTTTTTTTTGTTTAAACATTTTTTTAAACAATTACGTAATTTGTTATTTTTCTGCAATTGTTATAAAAAAGTATGCATCGGATCGAAAACCCAAGTCCATTACCGCATTCGTTTCGAAAATATCTAGATGTGCATCTTTTCGTTTTTTTGTAAACGCATTTTTTAAACAATTACAGCAACTGATGTTCAGTACTCTGTTACTCCGTGCCCGTAGATATGGATTTCAAAGTTGTATAATTAATTTTTAAAACACTAAGAGTCACTTCAAATCTTTAAAATACCTCGGGATTCGTCTCGAAAATATCTCGTTGTTTCGTTTTTTGTTTTTTCGTTAAAACAGTTTTTTAAACAATTACGCCATTTGTTATCTGTCTGCAATTATTATGAAAAAAGTATGCATCGGATCAAAAACCCAAGTGCATTATTGCATTCCTCTCGAAAATATCCAGAAGCTCAATTTTTTTCATAATCCGTTTTTGAAACAATAGGAGCATTTGTTGTTCAGCGCTCTGTTGCACCGTACCCGCAGATGTGGATTTCAAAGTTGTGTAATTAATTTAAAAAAAACTAAGAGTCACAACAAAAAAGTAAAAACACCTCTGGATTCGCCTCGGAAATACCTCGGTGCGCAGTTTTTCTTTGTTTAAACAATTTTCTAAGCATTCACGCCATTTGATATATTTCTGCAAATGTTATAAAAAAGAATGCATCGGATCGAAAACCCAAGTGCATTACTGCATTCCTCTCAAAAATATCTAGATGTGCATCTTTTTGTTTTTTTTGTAAACCCATTTTTTAAACAATTAAAGCAATTGATGTTTAGCGCCCTGTTGCACCGAGCCCGTAGATATGGATTTTAAAATCGTCTAATTAATTTAAAAAAAATAAGATTCACATAAAAAATTAAAAACACCTCTGGAGTCGTCTCAAAAATATCTCGGTGTGCATTTTTTAATTTTTTTTTAGTTAAACAATTTTTTAAACATTTACACCATTTGTTATCTGTCTGAAATTTTTATAAAAAAAGTATGCATCGGATCGAAAACCCAAGTTCATTATTACAATCCTCTCGAAAATATCTAGGTGTGCATCTCTTTGGTTTTTCGTAAACCCGTTTTTGAAACAATTAGAGCTTTTGTTGTTCAGCGCTCTGTTGCACTGTGCCCGTAGATATGGATTTCAAAGTTGTGTAATTAATTTTTAAAAAACTACGAGTCACACCAAAAAAAGTAAAAACACTTCTAGATTCGCCTTGAAAATATATCGTTGTGCATTTTTTTCCTTTAAACAATTTTTTTAACAATTACGCCATTTGTTATAATTCTGCAATTGTTATAAAAATAGTATCCATCGGATCGAAAACCCAAGTTCATTATTGCATTCCCCTCGAAAGTATTTAGATGAGCATTTTCTTGTTTTGTCGTAAACCCATTTTTGAAACAATTAGAGCATTTGTTGTTCAGCGCCCTGTTGCACCGTACCCGTAGATATGGATTTCAAAGTTGTGTAATTAATTTTAAAATGACTAAGAGTCACACTAAAAAAGTAAAAACACTTCTGGATTCGCCTCGGAAATACCTCGGTGTGCATTTTTTGTTTGTTTAAACCATTTTCTAAGCGTTTACGCCATTTGATATCTTTCTGCTATTCTAAATAAAAAAGTATGCACCGGATCGAAAATCCAAGTGCATTATTGGTTTCCTCTCGAAAATATCAAAATGTGCATTTTTTTTCGTAAACCCATTTTTTAAACAATTAGAGCAACTGCTGTTCAGCGGTCTGATGCTACGTGTGGGTAGATATGGATTTCAAAGTTGTATAATTAAATTTAAAAAACAAAGAGTCACATCAAAAATGTAAAAACGCCTCTGGATACGCCTCCGAAATATGTCGGTGTGCATTTTTTTTGTTTAAACAATTTTTTAAATAATTGCTCCATTTGTTATCTTTCTGCAATTGTTATAAAATGAGTATGCATCGGATCGAAAACCCAAGTTCATTATTGAATTCCTCTCGAAAATATCTAGATGTGCATTTCTTTGGTTTTTCGTAAACCCGTTTTTGAAACAATTACAGTACTTGATGTTCAGCGCTCTGTTGCTCCGTGCCGGCAGATATGGATTTCAAAGTTGTGTAATTAATTGAAAAAAAACTAAGAGTCACATCAAAAAAGTAAAAACATCTCTGGATTCGGCACGGAAATATCTCGGCGTGAATTTTTTTGTTCAAACAATTTTTTAAACAATTACGCCATTTGATATATTTCTGCGATTCTCATAAAAATAGTATGCATCGGATCGAAAACCCAAGTTCATTATTGCATTCCTCTCGAAAGTACCTAGATGTGCATTTTCTTGTTTTTTCGTAAACCCATTTTTGAAATAATTAGAGCATTTGTTGTTCAGCGCCCTGTTGCACCTTGCCCGTAGATATGGATTTCAAAGTTATGTATTAATTTTAAAATAACTAAGATTCACACCAAAAAAGTAAAAACACGTCTGGATTCGCCTCGGAAATACCTCGGTGTGCATTTTTTTTAAAACAATTTTGTAAGCATTTACGCCGTTTGATATATTTCTGCAATTCTAATAAAAAAAGTATGCAGCGGATCGAAAAACCAAGTGCAAAATGGCTTTCCTCTCGAATATATCAAAATGTGGTTTTTTTTTTAAACCCATTTTTTAAACAATTAGAGCAATTGGTGTTCAGCGCTCTGTTACTCCGTTCCCGTAGATATAGATTTCAAAGTTGTATAATTAATTTTTAAAAAAACTAAGAGTCACATCAAATACTTAAAAATACCTCTAGATTCGTCTCGGTAATATCTCGATGTGTATTTTTTATTTTTATTTTTTTGGTTAAACGATTTTTTAAACAAATACGCCATTTGTTATCTTTCTGCAGTTGTTCTAAAAAAAGTATGCATCGGATCGAAAACCCAAGTGCATAATTGCATTCCTTTCGAAAATGTCTAGATGTACATTTTTTGGTTTTTCCGTAAACCCATTTTTTAAACAATTAGAGCATTTATTGTTCAGCTCTCTGGTGCTCCGTGCCCGTAGATATGGATTTCAAAGTTGTATAATTAATTTTAAAAAACTAAGAGTCACATCAAAAACCTAAAAATACCTCTGGATTCTTCTCGGAAATATGTCGTGGTGCGTTTTTTGTTTCTGGTTGAAACAATTTTTTAAACAATTAACCCATTTATTATATTTCTGCAATTATTAGAAAAAAGTATGCATCGGATCGAAAACCCAAGTGCATTATTGCATTCCTCTCGAAAATATCTAGATGTGCATTTTTTTGTTTTTTCGTAAACCTATTTCTTAAACAATTAGAGCATTTGTTGTTCAGCGCATCCGTGACACGTGTCTTACTATTTTTGAAGTAACATCGATTGATGATATTCTCATCAAAAAGTCACAGAAGGGCGACACGATACCGCCGACACCGTGTGTATAGTGAAGGTAATAACTGGCCTGGTGGCTGATAACAAATATAGTAAGAAGACACAAACAGGTCATGTCAATTTTGTCTACATCTTCCTTCATTTCGCAACGCATTTTGCAAAATTTAGGGTCACCATCATCAAGTCGTGTCCCTTTGAAAATCTAGTATCTCTCGAGAATTCTTCTATTATGTCAGAATTGTCAGTAAAAAAATTAATTTTCAAATGATTCAACCGTTCAAATGCTGCGGCCTGCTTCCCGCTGATTTCTGTCTTTCGCAAAATTCATATTTTTCGTGGGGATAATCATTTCTTCAACAAAACGTTTGACTTATCAGCATTTTATTGATCCAAAGATCTCACAGAACCTCAGAGAGAGGCATCTTTCACAGCAACACTATGAGCTCAATCCTCTTTTGTCTTACATTATTGCCACTATCTCTAGCACTTTGCCATTCCCAGGGGTATTTTTTGACAAACATGCGAATCAAAAGCACAAGGTCACTGATGCACTTGACATCGATTATCTTAAGACCTATAATAACAATAAAAAGCAACTTCATCTAGTTCTAGGGAATATCGAACGATACACTAAAGAAATTGGAATTAAATTTGTATCAGAAAAATGCCCGAAGGTTTATTTGAAGCGAGGAAAACTAAATGGCATCTCTGAATACCCTCGCGCTCGCCGAAAGAAGCGCTATACGACACCTTTGCGTTAAAGAGACCTATACATACCCGGGCGTGCCACCGAGACGCATTCAAGATCTGACATTTATAAAGGATCTTCTCGGAAGCAGATACAACCGTCTCATCCAGCAGATTTAGTCTTCCGAACTTTTAGCGAGAAACAACTTATCTACAACGAACATCTTTGCCTTCCCGGTAGTACTCTATTCGTAAAATGATTTGATGAAACAAATCAATCCTTTCTTCGACCGTTGATATTTAGTGATTTCAAATCGTAGATTTCAAATTATTTATGTCTTAAGGTCCAATTTTAAATCGAAAAAATAAATATGAGTCAAAAAAACATGTTCTTCGAAACTCAGATATTTATTTAATAGAAAAACTCCTTTTGAAACTTCCTGATGTTTCGGTACACATACATACCTTTTTCAAAGGTTCTTAACCTTAATAATTATATTAAAGATTAGTAATTTTAGTCTAAACAAATATGATGGATAATTACGTAGATTTAAATACATTGTTACCTGAGTTGATGATAGTTTAAAATAGTCAAACAGATCAATTTTCAGTCAAAAAAGTAACATTTCAGTCAATTGTTTAAAACAATTAATTAAAATTTAGTCATTTTTTAGAAGTCTCAAAAAATTTTTTGAGTCTTCACTCGATTAGAACTACATTTTTTTAAATTTGTATGAGAAAAACAAATTAGCGTAGGTTAGGACAGACGAACAGAAATTGACAGTTTCAGAAATACATGAAGAATACGTAATGAAGAATGATGTGATAGGCAAGTTTCCATTGAAAACCACTGATGTGGAAGCGCGTAATTGAGTTTAAATTTGAAATAAGAAATTAAAAAATTTATTTAAATGTGTATATGTACACATCCATACATATGCATACATATATACACACATATAGCATACGTACATATACACATATATTCATATAGAGATGATTAATATTAAAAACATTATTTTATAATACTCTGATAAATTTTAAAAATATTTGGAATTTCAGTCTGTAAATTAACTGAAATCTTACGATATTTGTTTATAAAAATAGACTCAATAATAAGTCGTTGATAAGTATTTTTTTCTGTAGCTAATATTTTAATACGTTTAAAATCAAAATCAAAGTAATGATTGAAATTCCAAGAATGTTGCGACAGACCTGTGTTAAAATTTCCAACTTCACAATCTCTTTTGTGTTTAGCAAATTCTAGTTTTTAATCTCCTGCCAGTTTCACCTTTATAAGCTTTATTACAACATTTACATTTAAATAAAGAAATAACACCAGATAAATTTTCAAGGGAATCGACGTCCTTTCTTCTTGACAAATAATTATCTAATGTATTAGTGTTTTCAAAATAAACATTGATATTAAATTTTTTAAGTGAATTTCCTAATCTTTCTGATAGGCCCTGAATGTAAGGCAAAGTAACATTTAAATTAAATCTATTGTAAGTATCACTCCAATTTCTTTTCTTGTTAATTTTATTACTGTTATTGTAAATCTCATGAATGCTTTCTTTAATGATATCATTTACAAACTCAATTACGCGCTTCCACATCAGTGGTTTTCAATGGAAACTTGCCTATTACATCATTGTTCATTACGTATTCTTCATGTATTTCTGAAACTGTCAATTTCTGTTCGTCTGTCCTAACCTACGCTAATTTGTTTTTCTCATACAAATTTTAAAAAAATGTAGTTCTAATCGAGTGAAGTATCGAAAAATTTTTTGAGACTTCTAAAAAATGACTAAATTTTAATTAATTTTTTTAAACAATTGACTGAAAGGTTACTTTTTTTACTGAAAATTGATCTGTTTGAATATTTTAAACTATCATCAACTCAGGCAACAATGTATTTAAATCTACGTAATTATACATCATATTTATTCAGACTAAAATTACTAATCTTTAATGTAATTATTTAGGTTAAGAACCTTTGAAAAAGGTACGCATGTGTACCGAAACGTCATTGCACGCCGTCAAGTTAGTCGCGGAATATTGAATCTTGAATGTCTTAACTACAGGCTTATTCTCGATACGGCACATAGAATCGCAAATGGAAGAGACTCTCTTCTTAAAATGGTCAGGAAGCACGAAGAAGTTGGCAAAGGATCGTTTCTGTACAAAGCAGCGGAGAAGTTATCTGAAACACTAGGACTTAACTTTAGTATCGGGGATAAGCACAATGCATCAAATATTCTTTATCTTCAGAACTCACTCTTCAAAGCCCGGATTAAGAAAGCACAAGAGAAAAACTTCCGTGAACAGCTCCTTGATAAGAGTATGCAGGGCATCTTCCACAGAAATGTGGAGGCTCAGTGAATGTCGTGTGAGCTAACTTTTGCTTTCCTTAAATCACCCGGATTGAAATCTGGCACGGAGGGTTTCATTTTGGCATGTCAAGACGGTGTCATTTCCACCTTAACAGACCGTCGCCACATTTTGAGCCAAGACATTCCCGATGATAGCTGCAGGGCGTACCATGCACACACCGAGCACCTACACACATACTATCTAGTTGCCTAACTCATGCAAGTACGACCCACATTCAAAGGCACAATCTGGCATTAAGAGTACTTTATTACCATCTCTGTCACTTCTATGGCATTAACCTCAATATCGCTTTTCTAAACGCTCCTAGGTAAATATTGTCAATCGTCGACAATGAGAAGTTCACTGGTTAATAGTCTGAAAAGCATCCCTTCGTGTCGACAATAGGGTGAAACACTCGCGGGGGAAATGCAGATGGCGGTCGCGCTTGGGTCGCTCCGTATCCTCAGGGTGCACAAGACGTTTACCGGATCGTCGTATTAATTCTGTCACAGTCTGTAACCACCCATCTCACTATCGTGAGAAACATATATATATATATATATATATATATATACATACACACATACATTCATACCGACACACGCACCGTCTGTGTGCGCGTGTGTAGCTGTGTGAGAAGTTATTGGTTCCATACCAAAAACAGCGCCGGGAATGGAAAAATGAGACCATATGAACTCCCTTCTGACACAACGCTGCTCAAGGTTGGTCAATTTCTCAGCATAAAACACGATGCGACTGCGATGTAGAACACGATGCGGTAGAAAATTCATTTGACAAAGTCTGTGTCACTAAGGTTAGGGATGTAATTTAGAAGTCAAAAACAGTAAGTATTTGTAACGTTTACAGCCTAAAAATAACATTGGAAATGAGCAAATTCAGTTAATGAAAAAACGACGAAAGTTGTAATAAAATGTTTGATAACAAATACGAGATACGTGATGAGAAAGTGGTCAGTAAAGCCGAAGGAGCTTTAACAAAAGGGAATTCGAAATCACTAAATTACTATTGTCGATGCTTTGACCTTTAGTTTTAAAAAGTTTGTGCACAAGTGTGTGAAATATACAAAGACCGAGCGCGTAGCTCGATGTAAATACATTATCGAGCGAAAACCAACATTCACGCGCCGTAGGCGCGTTCAAACGTGCGAGCTGCCCGCTACGCGATGAAAGTATACCCGCGAAGCAGGAAGATGTTTTGTTTTTGAATATACCTCATGTTATATTCATTTCATTTGTAATCTGCCAATTTTAAAATTACTTAATTCAGTAGGTTGTACTTGTTACTTCTACTTTTTTTCATATAATTTAATTATGTCTACTAATTTATCCTATCTAGAATTTTACTATAAAAAATCCCAAGATTTCATATTATCAATAGGAAAATTTCATATAAAAATAACATAGCTTACAACTATTTCATAAAAATATACAAATTACTGCCTTGGTCCTTCGATTGTAACCTAATTTAGTAATTTTTCCAGTACAAAGTTTCTCAGTACACCTATTAATGAACTACCAACCAGCTACCTACCTACCTGCCTAACTACCTACCATGGAATATTTTCCAAGTGGAAATACATCACTGGCACAATACTAGTCTAGAAAAAAATACCAGATGTCCAGTACTGGGCATATGCGCGGTACTGCACATTAGTACTTGTTCTTTACTGGCAAACCGCTGTCGTACGAAAATGCTAGAGTTCATTTAAAAAAATCATGCAATTGTGTTTATGACCATTAATTTATCATCATAAGACTCCATATTATCGAAATAATGTTTAATCGCATAAAATTGTTATTTTCAATCTTTTTGTTTAATTTTAAACACCTACCATTGATATACTCTAAAGATATAACAAAAAATATATACAAAAAATAAATAATAATTGATTGCGAGTATTTTTTCAACAAATTTTAATGGTCCTGTTAAGAATAAATACTCAATATTACATCTCTAAACATTGTATTACAAATAAAATTTTGGTAGCTACCGGATTTCGAACCTACATCTAAACCTGAACCTATCACCTAGCAGTTGGAAGTCTTGACCATTACTCTATAGCTATACCATAAGAATTGAAAGCGAGCGCAAAAACCATCCTCATAAGGCATAGCTAAAAAAAAAGTAAAAATAAATAAATTAACTGTGAATGGAAATATAAATAAAATAGTTTTTATATAGAAAATTCAAAGTGGATAAAATATTTATGGTTTCGTAATCCCGGGCTGAAAACCTTATAGTTTCGGTCAGGTATCCGTCCGTCCGTCCTTTCCCCTTCGTACAAAAGGACATAAGCTTCAACATTTGGCAAAGTGAAAGGGAATAAGAGCCAAAATTTTAGACAGAAAAAAATTATAAACGCCAAAAATTTTTTCCAACAAATTTTGTACAAACAATTTTTTTCCAAACCATTTTTTTGCAACCATTTTCTTTAAAGAAATTTTTTTTTCGAATTTTTGTTTCAAACTATTTTTTTCGCGCCTATTTTGACTAATTTTTTTATGTGACATTTTGTTTTTTCGCGTTTCAGACACACACTTACTTGGTGGTGAGAGGAGGATCCACAGTTAAAGGTGGATTCCGAACCACCAACAGCAACAGCTTTAAGTACTTAGAAAAAACCTTTTTGTCTAGAGGTACCGGTCTCACAACTCTCCGAAAATGAACAACTCTCTTGCTAGTCTAGTGTTCACTGCATGGGCCACCGATACTCGTCCAGAGTGCGAGGCCGGAATCGAACCCGCAAGCCGACGGAGTGGGTCCCAAGGCCTACGCATTATCCCCCACGACCATCGTCCCACGTCTTAATTACTTTTAATGTGTTTTAGACTATTTTACAACGATTGAGAATCACACAAACCATAATTTCTTCTGAACATTTACAATTCCTCATAAAGATGAAAATTATAAATTTTTCCTTAAGCAAAAGCAGAGAAAAAAATTGTTTTCGAAATATTTGTATTTATAGTCTTCCGAAAATTTATAACACATGAACCACATTAAAAGCCACATATAAAAGAGTTTATTTGAAATATTTGTTCTGCTACGTAGGTTTCGAATTGTATTATCTTATCTCTATGACATCTTTTTTCCCTATTATATGCAGAAGGTCCTAGAATATTGGCAAATCTTAAAAACATGTTTAGAGTTTTCAATTTACTAGCGCAAAATAATTTTTTTCCAGGCGGACAAGAATTCAGCATTACGATGTAAAACCCCACCTTTTGTATAAATTTGATTCTTTGAATTTCTGAACCATTTAAAAAAAAAATTTTTTAACTTGACGAATATTTTCTCACTCAAAGAAATAAACCGAAGTAAACCGCGTCATAAGGACAACCGCAGGATTTCGCCGGGAGCAGGTGCCTATCTGGAAAGTGCACTCGCTCCCAGCGAAATCGCGGTAAAATTTCAGCCACAACCACGTCTCACGAACGTGAAATAGGTGGTATATATAGTATATACCGCGATTT
>NC_046662.1:109706581-109708945 GCF_010883055.1 Belonocnema kinseyi | reverse complement strand
TGTGTAATTGTTTAATAATGGTTTGTTCAGTCTAGACTATAAACAGCGCATTTTACACTACTAACACGACAAGAAATAAATTCAAATATCGATTCAAAAGGCTTTCGAACTGCCCAATTTGAATCAGTTTTCTTTCGATGTGAACTGAGGGCGCCGAATGCCGATTCGGAACACTTTCGAATGACTTCCATTCCTTACAATACTTCTACTGACGCATTTTATGAAATCTCATTTTTATTATTTACAGTTATTTATAACTATTTACAGAAAATCTTATGTCTACATCCTTATTTCTATTTCTGATGATAGTGCAGTTTGGGACGTGTTAGCGAACGAGCAATTTTGAACGGTATGAACGAATAAGGTGTGGTTATATTATGGCGCAATCAAAGAAATGAGTAACATGATCGCCTATGAAGTATAGCGACACCATGCAAAACTATTCAAGTCGGCCTCTTAATTCGCTTTAAGTCTTGATGAATCTTCGAATATTTCCAAATTAGAACAAGTCTCCATTTGATAAAGAATCGTCACGGTTGATTTGTCAATTAGATACATTTTTATGGGGTTTCACGTTCTGTTTACCTGGTCTACCAGCTTGCATCAAAGAAGTAGAACGTAGAGCTGTCCTTTGCAGTGTAATCCACACCATTTGAACCTTGTTGTTCAAGATTCAATAAAAGAGGTACAATGTGGTCGAAATTTCATCAGTGTGGCAAAGGACACAATAAATTTTATACGTGACTCGTCAAAGAGCCTTGCTTGGTTCCGGCACGGTCAGTCTACAGAAAGCCCTCAATTATCTCAATTTTGTCCAAAAAGGTGATCTTAGAAATAATAATTATATGAATTTATTAGTAATTTAAATTGATGTATGATCTCAATGATTATTTTCCTTTTTTGTGCAGATGGTGTTTGAGAATAAAGTCTCTCTGACAATTCACAATGAAGAAAATTATGCAGCTACCATGACTTTCTTTGAGGAAATGATCGCAAGTTGTACAGTAAACGCCACAGCATCGATCAAGGCAGCAGGGTTCCTGAAACAAGTCCAGAGTATTGAGTTCTACGTTTTGCTTATCGTAATGATTGAAATATCCCACAGAATCGAAGTACTGAATACGGATTTGAAAAAATCTGACCTCAGTATAAATGAATCTCACAAGAAAGTTTAAGCAGTCCTAATCAGTCTCACACTAAATCGGAAAGCTAGTTCGATAAGGCATGGCCTAATGCAGTGAAAAATGAAAAACATCCGGATTTATAAGAAACCAAAGTATCTGTACAGGGAAAACCTCCATGATGGTTTAAAACTGAAGGCAATTCACATACATGTTTAACTTGTGAGAGTTTTTACAGTAAACTAATTTTCGATATTTATGATGAAGTCTTAAGTTCGCTGAATATTCGTTTCACATCTAAAACAATGGACCTTATAAACTCATTTGAAAACTTTGCGATTGGACACGAAGGCTCTTGTGTTGATCAAATCATAAGATTTTACAAACAGGAAGATTTCGACCCAAACAAAGTCAAATTACACTGTCATATGATTTTGGGCATAATTTCAGCCAAAAATTTGAAACTGCAGTGTATAATGGACGTAGTTACGTTTTAAAAAGATAATGCTGCGATCGGTAGTCTTCTTTCAGACTACAAAAAGCTGATAAAAATTTTACTTACTATTCCTAGCAGCTTTTGCACGAAAAAATGCTCATCCTTGCGTTAAGGCGTCTAAAAATAAATTTAAGATCCACAATTGGGCAAAAGCAGCTAAATAATCTGGCCACATTATATATTCACCAAGATTGTTTGAATAAATTAGATTTGAATAAAATTATAAAACGAATTATCTGCAAGAATGTTGTACGAAGAAGAACCTTCTTTTTAAAATAAACAAAGACTAAAAGAAAATTGCCTAACCCCCTCCCCTCTTTATATTTCCTTCATATTTACAAACTTGAGATTCCATACATGCAAAATATGGGCTGCTCGGTCCTGCGTGTTCCCAGCTCGTGTACTCTATCTCCCCCCCCCCCTCCTTTCTTCTACCTTCATCGGTACTTTCTCGCTAACTTCACTTCTTTTCTCTCTCGCAGATTCCTCTTAAATTTCCATGCCTTCTTTCCCGCTCTGGTACTTAATTTCTACCTTTAACTTGTATCTCTCACCATATATCGCGGCGTCCTCCAGTCTACCACTACACTAAAACGACATTCGAGGAGCAGCGCCCTCTAAGCTATAGGACTGTTCCTCGATAAATATTGAGGAGAAGCGCCACGTAATGAAGTAGCAGTAACTCTCACTGCGAGTTGCAGAAACACGAACAGCTCCCCGCTTCTGTCGAGTGGTGGTCCCTCGACA
>NC_046662.1:109703197-109706481 GCF_010883055.1 Belonocnema kinseyi | reverse complement strand
GTTACTGCTACTTCATTACGTGGCGCTGCTCCTCAATATTTATCGAGGAACAGTCCTACAGCTTAGAGGGCGCTGCTCCTCGAATGTCGTTTCAGTGTAGTACCCACCATGTACACATGGATTTTTGGAGGTAAATTTTGCTTTTTTTTAATGGAAACTCCCTTTTTTCCATCTGCAATCGATAGAGCGGAAAATTCTACGTTCAGGTACGTACCCAAGTCATAGGTACATTGTAACGGTCAAGGTCAGTTAGAGGTTATTTGAAATCAACAAAATTTTCTAAGAGGTCAGTGTAATTCCTCAAGTAAATTTCAACGAGAAATTCATTGGTGAGCTCTGTATTGATCTTCGTTACAGCGTTTAGAATATTGTAAAATCATAAGGATATTTTTCATTGAAAGTTCCAAGTGTTCTGGTGAGAGTTCTGTTCCTCCCCGAAGAGTTAAAAAGTCCTATACCGTTTTTCGATACCTAAGTCAACACCTATACCGTTTCTTCATACGAATATTACGAATCGAAACTAAATTTACGAATTACGAGTACATACTTACTTTTTTTCGCTAAAAGATTATTATACTGCAAGCTAAACTTTCGAAACGAGAAAGGGTATCTGTATTAATGATGCGTGGTTGGGGAGATCGAGTTCGATCTTATGATCAAGTTCGTTTGCTTTTTAATCGCACTTTTTGTAATGGAGAAGGGTTAAATCCTGTCTCAAAATCAACAATTGAAAGAACTTTAAGGCGCTTTATGAATCATGAATCTATCAAGGACCTTCAGAGAACTGGTCAGCTAAAATCTGAAGGATATGAGGAGATGCAGATGGATATAGCCCAAGCATTTTTTGAAAACCCACACCTTAGGTTACGTCGAGCTAGTGATGAGCATGACGTTTCTTCTGAGACCAAAATTTCATTTCTATTGCTTAAGTGTATCATCCGACAATCCCTAAAGCTGTACGTAGTTGCTTTTTATTTTTAGCATATATCTCAAGATCATCTATGTAAAATAAATGAGTGACCTTATCCTTTCGATGTACAGGTTTGCCGCAACAATACCGCTAGGAATGGCGAAGTGCTAGAGATAGTGGTAATAATTTGAGGCAAAAGAGAAGTGGGCTCATAGTGTCACTCTGAAAGACACCTCTTTGAAAGGTCACCTTGTTAGTTGGCACACAATTTTTTCAAGACGAGATAGTAAATCTGGTTTTCCAAAGCGACATTAATCTCTCTATGCACCTCACGATTTGCACATTAACCTTTACGCTTTGCAAAAGAAATATGAGAAGTCTTTGGGATGTCGAATCGAAAGCTTTTCCGTAATAAATCCAGGACGCCGATAGGTCACGCTGGTAGGACGCTGCATCTTTGCAGATACATCTATCGATGAGCAGTTTCTCCCGACATTCTGCTACACCTTTCCTTGAGCTGCGTTGTTCATACACTTCTTTCCATATAGGTCCGATTGTCCGAACTATCCTACCCTTTAGGATGGCTGTAAATATCTTATACAGTGTGATTAGACAAGTGGTTGATCTGTAATTCATCGGGTCAGCTAAGTAGCCCATTTTCGGCAGGTCATGGAGCAGAATAGTTCTTCATACCTCTTAATACTTTTTTAACTACTCGGTCGTGATGGGTGGACATTCTCACTCAGGTTTTATGATGGCATTACACAGCTCTTTGCAGCTATTTATGCTATCTGAGTCTTCGTGCAGTCTATCCATTAATTCATAAAATGTTTTCCAAAGTACTTCGACGTCCTCTGGTTTGAGCGGGTGGTTGACAGTAACTAAAGGGTCTTGAAATAGTCAAGAGATGGATGAGAGAGAAACGGTTTGTTTTCTCTGATCCACCTCTCTCTGCGTTCTAGACTTCTCTTAGTCTCAGATAGTATCCGCATTCTCTCAATAACCTGTTGCCTGATAGTCAGCAGCTTTGACTTCTTAAGTGTGTGATAACGGATCCGGAGTCCGCGCGCAAACTTTCGAACCTTGGCGGTAAAATTCATGCCAGATGTTATGTATTTAACCACCCACTGAATGCCGGATGCGTACGAATCGGCCAAAGCTCTCGCTGCGTTATACACACAACAATTGACAGTCCAAATGTCGGATTTTTCGGAAATATGTCCACGAAGCTCGTCATCCATTTCAGCCAGATCTTTAGGCTTTAGAGAAACCTGGGTGTTGGTGTTTCTCCGGCTCATAAAGCATTGCTCATCCTCTATCGGATGCCTGCCCGCGATTGGTCTCAGAATCGGCTCTCTTTCTCTGTTGCCGGATTGTTCTGGCTGTGGTAAAGTAGGTGCTCTGCTTACATAGCCTCTTTTTTGGAAGAGTTCGGCATGGTTTCGCAGAAAACTGCATGGACTGTTAAACGTTTTTCTGGCCACGATATTATCCAAAATCAACTTTATATGGATGCATTATTTTCACCTTAATTTGTTTAAATTCTTTTAACGTTGTTTTTTTATAAATTGAAATCTTAATAAATCTCATTAGGTCGGCCAAATTTTCGGTCACTTGTTCGAGAACAACTGAAGAAATTTCGACGAATACGTCAAGTTTTCCGACATTAATTTTTTAGGATCGGGTTGACACTTGGCTAGAATATAGCCCGCGTAAACCTATATTAATCCAACAAACCATAAGATAATTGATCAAACGGTCATCAATATACAGGGGCCTAAAGTTTTCACTTCATCACGCGTTTCTTCACATTCACGTTTGTGTGAGTTCTTTTAGGATAATCCGATTGGACTTTTATTATAGTATTTTAAAAGCTCTTTTCATGTACTTTATATTATTATAACGATATATATATGTTTTTTAATTATATATTTTTTTGGAATATTAAAACTGAAATGGATTTTCTGAAAAAAACCATATTAACAAAAAATTCTATTTAAAAAAAATAACATTTGTTATACCCTTAAAAATCATGTAGAACAAAGAGTGGGCGGCGAATGTTTTCTTGGTCTAAATTAGATTTTTACGATCATTCTGCATAAAATAAAAAGTGTAAGATGAAATTTATAACGCAATTTTTATATTTCTGCACAGATAATCAGCTCAAAAAAGTTCAATCTAATTTTAGGGCACATTCAAACTGACATTATTCGTACCCGAGCGCTGCGGAAGTTTAACCCTCGAGTGTAAAAATCTAAATATGACAATGAAAAACTTTGCGGCCCACTTTTTATTATACATGATTTCAAAGAGTATCAAAAAGCTATTTTTTGAAATAGAATTTTTGTTGTTAAAATATTTTCTTTTTTTTTGA
>NC_046662.1:109701910-109703097 GCF_010883055.1 Belonocnema kinseyi | reverse complement strand
GTTTCAGCAGCCTCCTCCGCTGCTTTGTACAGAAATACTCCTTTGCCTACTTCCTCGTGATTCCTGACCATTTTAAGAAGAGGGTCTCTTCCATTTGCAACTATATGTGCTGTACCCAGAATAATCCTGTTATGAAGACATTCAAGACTCAATATTCCGCGACCCCCTTGACGGCTTGAGATGTACAGTCGCGGAACGGAAGACTTAAGATGCATGCTTTTGTTTATGTGCATAACCTTTCTTGTCCCGATATCAAGAGATCTGAGCTCGTTCTTCGTCCATGGAACTAATCCAAATGAATAGAGTAGTACCTGGACGGCAAGGATGTTCGTTGCAGATACTTTGTTCCTCGCCGACAGTTCGTAAGACCAAATCTGTCGGATGAGACGTTTGTATCTGCTTCGGAGAGTATCCTTTATAGATGTCACATCCTGAATGCGGCTCTGTGGCACGCCCAGGTATGTATAAATCTCTCCAGCGCAAAGGTGTCGTATGGCGCTTCTATCAACGAGCTCAGGATCTTCAGGGATGCCATTAAGTTTTTCTCGCTTTAAATAAACCCTGGCGCATTTGTCTAACCCAAATTCCATTCCAATTTCCTTAGTATATCGTTCGACAATCCCCAGAGCTAGATGCAGTTGCTCTCTGTTTTTAGCATAGATCTTAAGATCGTCCATGTAAAATACATGAGTGATCTTCTACTTTCGATCTGCAGGTTTGCCGCACAAGTACCCGTCGGAATGGCGTAGTGCTAGAGATAGTGGCACTAATGTAAGGCAAAAGAGGATTGGGCTCATGGTGTCGCCCTGAAAGACACCTCTCTGAAACGTGACCTTTTTAGTTGTCACACGATTTTTTCCAGATGAGATAGTAAATCTGGTTTTCCAAAGCGGCATCAATCTCTCTATGCACCCAACTATTTGCGGACGAACCTTTAAGATTTCCAAAAGACAGATGATAAGTCAATGGGATGTAGAATCCAAAGCTTTCCGATAATTAATCCAGGCCATCGATAGGTCACTCTGGTAGAATGCTGCATCTTTGCAGACACATCTATCGATGAGCAGGTTCTCCCGACATCCGGTTGCGCCTTTCTTTGAGCCTCGTTGTTCATACATTTCTTGCCACACAGGTTCAATTGCCCGAACAATCCTACCATTTAGGATAGCTGTGAATATCTTATAAAG
>NC_046662.1:109693688-109701810 GCF_010883055.1 Belonocnema kinseyi | reverse complement strand
AAGAAAACTTCTTCCACCAGAAGGTTTTGATACAATCTGGTCCCGGTGCGGAATAGTTCTTCATCCCTCTTAATACTTTTTTCACCTCCTCGGTAGTGGTGGTTGGGCATTCTTTATCAGGTGTTATGAGGGCAACACATAACTCCTTGAAGCTAGTTATATTTTCTGAGCCTTCGTCCAGTCTATGCTGAACTTCGTAGACTTCTCTCCAAAATACTTCGACCTCTTCTGGTTTGCGTGGGTGTTCGACAGTAACTAGAGGGTCTTGGAAGAGTCGAGATGGGTCAGAGAGAAACTGTTGATTTTCTCTGAGCAGCCGTTGGTTTTGTTTTACGGTTCGCATCGGTCAAAGCTCTCGCTGCATTATACACACAATAATTGATAGTCGAGAGGTCGGATTCACCGGAAAAATGTCCACGAAGCTCGTCATCCATTTCAGCCAGATCTTTAGGCTTGAGAGAAACCTTGGTGTTGATGTTTCTCCGGGTCGTAAAGCATCGCTCTTCATCTATTGGATGCCTGCCCGCGGTTGGTCTTAGTGTCGCCTCTCTTTCTTTGTTGTTCTAGCTGTGGAGTTTACAGGAAAGTCATGAAGGAATCACTGACTTTCGAGAAACTTTAACTATCAGCTTGGTAAACCGTAAGCTTCTGTGAATTAACAAGAATTTATACGCAATTAACAGCATACAACCTATATATACACATTAGTCAGTCACAGACAATGAGAATACAATTACGTACACATACAGATACACAATTTAGCTTAAACAATTACATTGAATGACAATACCTTGCATACGATACACTCCCACGCTTTGAACAATATTAACGCTATTAAAAGTCGAAAACGCTGCGATGGGTTTCGAGCCAAGCAGAATTTTTTATTGTAACATTTAATTGATAAGCGGATTTTTTAATTTATGAGAAGTAAAGAAGATTAGATAATTTTTTATTTAACATTTTCTAACCTTGAAACCCTAAATTATATCATTTTTAATACCTTAAAGGTATGCATCGTCTACTTTTTTAAAATCTTATCGATGTCGAATATTCAAGCCATTAAAATTGAAAATTGAAAACCTGAACATTAAGTTTATATAAAACCTCTTAAATTAAATTAGGTTAGAATTTCAGGAATTAAGTCGAATATGCGAGCTAATACGCTTTGCCGGATTTATTAATTATATTGCATAAAACTTATGGATAGAAAAATATGTACAACACGCATAACTTGAGAAAATTTTAAATAACTTTTTTTGAAATAAGTCTTTATTTAAGATTTTCAATTGAATATATTTTAATTTTTATTTTATGCAATTATTCATATAGTTTCGAATGTTTTTTTTACATAATCTTCCAAATTGAAGAAATTTTTATTGTGTATCATCAGAATTTAAGCTGTTTTAATGGTGAAACTTGCATAGTTTTCAACGCTTAACTTAAAAAGTTAAAAACTTTTCAATTTTAAAGATGTGTAAACAAAAATTCTTAAATTTGATTTATTTTTAAGATAATAACTAAAGTTTTGAATTGTAATTATTCCAAATGAAATAAGTACCAATTTGCATAATATAAAAAATTTAATTCATTAATCTGAATAATTTTTGCTAATAATTAATTTAATTGATTTATTTTTTAATTCAATTAAATGGTACTGTATTATTCAACAAAAATTTTGGTTTTACGATTCAAATTCTAAATCTAAAGAGTGGCTAGATTCACTGGACTTCGCCGATACTACACTTTCTGTAAGATTTTACAGAAATGTATTTTATTCTCTTGAATAAAAAATTTATGATTGTTGAGTAATTGTCGAAAATTTAATTTTTTACCTATGTTTACCTCTGCAGCCTTATCCATCCAACTGATTATTGCGTATTTTACTCAGAAGTTTGTCCACATATTGTCAATACATGCTGAAAACGTTTTCGATATCTAGAATGGTTTTTAAAATTTGACCATTTAGCTCATTTATGTATTTTCATCATTTTTATCAATAAAACCCAGTTTTCTTACTAAATATGTGGAAAACAATTTTTTCATCTCACATAACGGAAGAAGAAGCTGAAAATTAGTAGGAAAATCTCTAACATGGCAAAAACCACTGAAATGGAAGGACTGATGCTTACGGCAGGGGCGTCAACTTCGATTCATGGTAATTAAACTTTTAATTTCCTACTTTAATGAAATCTCATTTTATTTTGCAAATTTACAAACTAATATTCATTAATAAATACTAAATGACAATGAGGACTGCAAGTAATTTGAAATTCAACACCTTTTTCTAAATTAGAAAAATGATGAATATCTTCGAGGTGCTCAGTACTTGGATACGTTCCTGAAAGATTAAGGAACCGATGGTAGATACTGCTTGACTATCGGTTTACTAAACCTGAATTTTGGTGTAAGCCACTGCGCTGCTTTCTTTTCGAGGTCTGTGTTTGGCAAATAACAAAGAAGAATTTTACCCAGAATTCGCTTTGCATGGAAATGTACGTGTCGAAAGCAACTACTTTTCTCGAAAGCAAGTCCCCAGAGTGACTGTAGATGTGACTTTTCTCGGGAATTGGAGGGCTTTCGATTTGAAGTTCATTATCATGTGTACAATTTTCCACTTCGTCCACCTTTTCTGAAAGATCTTGATCTGGATCACTTAATCCTTGTAGTAGTGAATCTGTTCAGGCAATAATAAAATGTCCGGTATCAGCTTCACAATTATAACCTGGAGTGTTTCGAATTGAAGTTCGTGACGAGTAATGATTGGTATATTGCTTGAAATTGAAAACACGTTGGCTTGTTGCTTCTAAAGTCGTGGCTTTTAACGGTCCCAACAAAATTTTCTAGGGGATCTTGATTCAGGTTTCTAGTGCAGATACCATACGATTCCTGCTCCATACGATTCCTACGAGGAGAATACAAATCGATCAAATATGCTTTGATGACATGATCCCAGTCAGCGCACCTTCTCTCCTCTTCTGCAGGGATAGCCTTCATCTCAAATTCCAAATTTTTGGTCAGAATATTTTTCCTTATACATTTTAGTATATGCGGTCGATCATATAAAGGAATAATTTCGACATTATCGATGAGAATCGTCCAATCTACAAACATTTAATAGCATTAATAAACAAATTTACTGTGAATGAAATAATATAAATTTTATAATATAAGAGAGGGCTTACACTGGGAAATTTGCTTCGCTTCCCTGACTTTGTCCGTATCTATCTGTAAGAATTTGATTGCTTTTCATGTTAGATGATGCTTGATCACAAACTGTGGCTGCGATATTAAATCCAGCTGCGGTTACGGCTCTAACCACATCCTTAATACACCACGCTAACTGTTCGTGTGTTGTTTGTCCACCACAAAAGTCGTATGTAAGAGGAATTTTCTAGCTATTTTTGGTTCCTCTTAACATAAATAAAAGAGCGTGATATGCATACTTATTGGTTCGATTTGTTCGCGAATCCTCAAAACCAATAATTTTGTCTTTTCGTACAGAATACTGCAAGTGCAATTCCAGAGAAACTTCGTCCCACATGAAAACGCAGACTTTATCAAGCTGATCAGTCATTCTTCTAGCAGCATCCTTCAGTAGGTGTTTCCTGGTCTGAGTTACACCAGTATCAAAACGAATCTGGGAAGAAGAAACAATCTTTTTAAAATAAATTGTATGGTTTTAAATAATATTAAATGATTTTTTTAATGTTTTCAAATGTTTGAAAATCCATTAACGGCGATATAAAAAATATTAATCTTTCTCGTTATGAAGAATATTCTCTCTTCTAAGAATTCATTCATTAATAATTTAATTTTTCTTTAAAAGTAATTTACTGTTTCAAAATCCATAATAAATTTTTTTTTAAATTAAACATTCGACAAAGTTTTGAAACATAACGTCGTGGAATTCATCTTAATCTTTTTAAATAACTTGAATTCCTGAAAAATTTGCCGAAATTTCTCCATATCCTTTGAAACAAATAAAATCCGTAAAAATCCTTTAAAATGAAATTTAATTAATTCCCTTACGTTCGCTAGTAATTCGTAAAATTTCCTTGAATTCATGAAAATCTATTAAGTTAGGTATGAATAATTTAGAACTTCTCAAATATAAATAAAATTAAAATTATTTAATAAATTTCTTTAAAAAACACACATTTTTTGTTTTATTTAAACTTAAAGAAAAGCTTAAGTTTCTTTATTTAAGAAAAAGTAGGAAGACGGTTCCTTTACATTTTTATTTTTAAAACAAGAGGGGGAATATAACTCAGGGGAATAGGAGAATAAGGAAAGACTTACAACTTTAACGGAATTCCAAACACTACAACCAATTATTATTTTGGTTACCATCTTCATAATAAGAGGAAAAAATCGATTTTGCAAATATTTATAAATACAAACGATTCTCAAATTTATATATGATACAATAATAAACGTCATCACACATTGATGCTTTGAAATTTACTTTTTTGCTGCTTTTGTATATTGAATTTCAAAATTTATATTAGGTACAATATGTGAAAAACAATAACGTTTATTTTTAGTTTTCAAGTTATAGATTTCTTTTCTTGCATTCAAAACCTCCTGGCACATTTCAGAGGTCTTTGGATCCAATTCTTCTTGCTTTCAAATCAAACGTTTTGAGGTCCTCACTTTGAAATTAGCTTTCTTCTTTTTTAAAGAAGACGCCTCTTTAGAAACCTCTTTATCTTCTGCACGTTTCTCCTCAAATTTTTTAATATTTATTATATTAATTTTATTATACTCTTCTTCTACAATTCTAGGACTTAAATCCTTTTCGAAACATTTTTTCTCGTATCTTTTTAGCATTTACTTCGTGCATGCCTTCGGCCACTGATTCAGCGTCATTAACAACATTTTCCTCTTTCTTTTTCAAAATTTCCTCCTTTGGTTCCGGAACATCCATGTCAAACTTTCGTGTCATGCGTTTTCCGGGGCCGTGACTGGAAACAAGCGATGAGAATTCGCGCAGATGACTTTTTCTAACCGAAACACCGCTTCCTGGTGAATTCGGCACCCCATTGCGGAAATTAATTGGACAAAATTCCGTGCTTGGAGTAAAAATTTCTGCTGCTTCAATATTTTCTATTTCTTTATGCTCTAAATTGATTGAAATATTCAAACTAGCGTCAACATCACCGGCTACCTCAGCCTGAGAATCTGCAGGAAGATACTTCACTTCTTTTTTAGGCAACAACACGGAAGGCACTATTTTTGTTTTAAACAAATTTAGCGGACCACGGAAATAGTCCTCCGCCCCAAAATGCAGAAAGCAAATACGATAACCGCTTTTGTGAATTTCCTTGTAGGCTATTTTGGTCCACAGCGGATTTGACACCGCTTCTAACCATAACAAACCCAGCTTTTCGTCCTTTGAAAATTGGTGTTGCTTTACGTGACGCGACGATTGACACCCGGGAATGACACACCTCCGTTTGTTTTACCGTATACTCATCGGATTCATTTTCGCAAATAAAATATAGACTTTATAATACTTTGGCACCGTTTGTCACTTTGAATTTTCAAACCTTCAAATTCACGTGTGCCGACACGTAGCGCCAACGGTTGTCTGCAACTTGTACTATGCCTGAAATAATAATCATAATTCTTCATATTCGCCCATTAGAGCTGAGAGGGCCTGCGCACTATTTTTGATTCGAAAGATCTTCGTAGAGGCATTTTCCTTTTGTTCTGAGGCAAAATTCTTTTTAACTATAGTAATTACAATCCCCGCACATTAAGGATCCTGGCCCGATCGCAGGTGAGTCCACTATCGTGAGGGTGATAACCGTCATACCTCCCCAGGGCTAAGGATGAGGGCTTTCCGGCATTGATGCCTTCGTTACTCAGAGCAGTTGTGATCACTTCCAGTACCTAGCGCAGTAGCAGGTATTCACATTTAAAATTTAAGTGAATTCAATGGATGCAAATGGATGGACACTCCAGTCCGAAGATTAATGATTGAATCATAAAACAAGAGGCTCGGAACTTAGAGTTCAGAAGAAACGCAGTAAGTTTACTTACGATAAATATGATAAGAAAGACATCCCTAAGAGCAGATTATTGTAATACAGTGTGTTCTTGGAATAATGTAACAAATTAGTGGAATAAAACAGTTATATAACAGTATATAACAGTTATATAACTGTAATATAACAGGATAATGTAACAGTTATATAACTAATCTGGCTCTATTTTTTAAATCAGCAGCTTGAATTCTGTAAACAAACATGTTTTTCTATCATATACTCCAAAATACGGGTTTTTGAGGTTATGTCAAAAACAACTCGTGAAGGTGCTATTTTGACTTTACATTAGGGTTCAGCGGATCAAAATAAGGAATACACGTGTCTCGTCAAAAGTACCAGACTTTTTTTGTGTGGCTGTCTTATTTATTTCCTTCTAATCTGTCCACAAAATATGTGCCCAGCACATGCATAGTTTCTATTCGTTTTTGTGGAATATAAGTTTGGAAGTTTCAATTTTTAGTCTGCCATAACTGCGGAGTAATTTTAATTATGATATTTTATATTGTTCAAACAAATTTTAGATTTCATAATATAATGAATAATAATAAATTTATTTAATAATGTTGTGTAAGGTGAATAAAATTAAGTTATCTTTAAACCAAATTAAAAATATATTCTTCGACAAAACTACAAATTATTTCTGTTAACATAATTATTTTAAATTTATAACTGATCTGTTACATCTCAGATGAGATGCATTTACCTTGCTATAAAATAATTATTTATAAACTTACTCTACTTCCTCTTTTTTTAATTCTAAATTTGTTGAAAATTAGGAAACATAGATTGAGGAAGGAGCAAAACGAAAGGTTGAGACAATCGAATTATTGATTTTAAACGGATTAAGATGAAACTGCCAGATTATTGTGAGAAACTTCGTCTTAGTGTCCACCCTTTAAAAAAAGGAAAAAACTTTAGTCACGAGTTTTTTAAAAATAATATTGAAAAAAGAAATAAAAGTACAGAAATAGTATTTTCGGAAACTTACTAAAGATTTAGTTTGTTCCCGCTTGGAATAAGGCCCTTTGTAGAAACTCGAGAATCCTGTTGAGGGACTCAGTTCGTAGAGTTGGTCGATCTCCTTTCCTTTGGTATTGTACAATATGTTGCACAATTGCTTTGCTCAATAGCTTGGTGGTGTGTTTCCTCAGGAGAACTTTCTTGCTTGTTAGAGGGGCTAAAAGAGTTTAAGTTGAAACTGATGTTAAGTTATTTTTATCAGGTAAATGATATTTTACTGAGTTTACTAGTTATTGATTCTAAACTTTGTTTAAAAAGTTCCGAAGAGTTCTTGGGGAGAGATTCGACAATATAAATAAACTGTTTATAAACTTCCGGAGAGTTGCCGGGCTGCGGTTCGATGGTAGAAGTAAACATTGGTATATATAAGCAGAAATCTGATCAGAGGAGGTAAAGTAATCCCTTGGTGGACCAATTTCTGACATTGATTTATGACAGGATGACACAGATCTTGGAATATTGCGTAGGTGGAAGGCCACGCGCCGCTCTTTGCAATGCATTCTCTTGAGGGGTAATCGAAGACCACATATCATTATGGTGTTTATTGCCTTTTTACCAATTGGGCCATAGTAGATAGGCCTCGCGTGTTCCTTCGCGGGGCTTGCTTCTTTTTGGTTGGTCATGACGTCAATGACCGCGGATTTACATTGGTATTACTTGATATTTCTTAGAATTTGACATAGAATGTATAATATGATTCAGAATATAAATATTAAATGTTTATGATAGTAATAATTAATAATAATGGATCGTGGTGATTAATAATAAAAGATAATCAAAGATGAATTTATAAATAACTCAGTATTTGGATATATAATATAAAGTGATTTATGTATCTACGGTCGGTATGGTAGGGTGTTTCGGACAACCCTTTACTGATCGATAAGGGTTCCTCTGAGAATATATTCAAAGAATACTTTTATGGTAAAGATGATTTATAGGTTCTGAGTATTTTATACAGTCTGTCAAGTTAAAGCGTGGGTAACTTTTTTGGTAAAATATTTTATTTAAACGCATGTTTCTACATGGAATTACATTTGTCAAGGTGTCGA
>NC_046662.1:109685850-109693588 GCF_010883055.1 Belonocnema kinseyi | reverse complement strand
AGGGAGCTCTTCTTAATATTTTGACACCAAAATCATGTCGATACACCTTACCGACTGCGAGTAAAGCCACCCACGCTTTAACTTGACAGACTGTATAATTGATATTGACAATTGATTATTATTATAAATAAGTAAATATTATGTATATGTAACAGTCACAGGCCGTGACAGATCGATTAAAAGGATTAGGTTTTTCGTCTTTAAAGTGACATTTTCTGTCTTTCTATTCTTTCTTTTGCATTCGTTCATTTTTTAGTTCCTCTCAATACGCTTTAATTCAATTTTTCTAAGTCGATTAAAAAGAATAGATTTTACTTTTTTCCTAATCCTTGTCGAAACTTTCGACGTAGGAAAATGCACGTATTCATGCGAATTAAGATTCTAAATTTTTCTGAATTCTTCTCTTCTTACTGGGAGTGCATGCTTGGTAGTACGATCAAGTATGGCTAAGCTATCAGCGCCAAACAGCTGTGAGTCGCCTTGGTGCTTCATTCTTGTCGTTTGTTTAACCAGTTCACCCTCATTTTTTATTAGTTACTCAATTTGTTAAGAAAAATTAGACAGCAAGCGCATTTTCTGACTTATCATCGACCGCTGGTAAGTTTTGAATATCTCATATATTTCGCCATTATTTGCGCCCCGTTACAACAGCCTTAACAAATTTTATTACGACCATTTTCTGATAGAACTCGTCCTTTTAGGTTAATCTATTGAAAATACCATGAAAAAAATAGAACAATAAAATTTCAAGCATAATGGCTTTAAGTACTGGAAAAAATCTTGAAAATGAAGTATAACTTTTTAAAAGTGCTCAAAATGTTGATTGAAACCTTTTTTTGATAGGACTTTTTGTTTTAATTTAATTTACCAACAATGCTGTCGAAAGATAGAAAATTAATACTTCGAGCCAGATGATTAAAAACATAGTGAAAAATTTGAAAAAGGAATGGTAACTTTCGAAAAGCCCTATAAAAAATTTGTATTATAACTATTTTTTGGCAGGGCTTATCATTTCAGTTTAATTCATTGAGAACACTATGAAAAAATAGAAAATTAAAATTTTGAATTAAACGAATCGAAATACAATGCCACACTTTAGAGAGAAATTCTAATTTTAAAAAGTCCGTAAAAACTGCATTGAAACTTTTTTTATAGGACTCGTCCTTTAATTCAATTTATCGAAATTACCATAAAAAATGTATCATTCAAATTTTGAACAAGACGGCGCTAAGTACAGAGAAAAACCTCAAAAATGAATGATAAGTCTCTAACGTGCTCGCTAGCCATGTGTTATGGATCCTCCCAAAGCAGTCATTCTAATCGAAAAATTGAACAATCAGAGTGCAAATATTCCCAAGACCACCCAGGAAAAAAATCGATAGAAAGCGGGTCGGTTTGAATTGCGTATTTGTCATTTGTAGATTGAAAGAATGAATATAAAATCGGTTGCCCATATTTTTAATCGGTCACCTGTGCGCGATGGTTTAAATATACCGTTCCACATTTGTTAAAATGCTGAATGAATAGAGTTGAATGAGACTAACCTGAAATAATTCCTATGGGCATTCGTCGATTCATTAATCTGCACATGAATGGGTTGACATTCAACATGAAATGGAGTTCTTAAAAGATCACACCCAGTAGTAAAAATGCAATGCACACACAGCAATTTTCAATAAGCGTGAATCTGCAAAGCGTGTGTCACCTTACGTTTTCTTCAACAGAGCAGAATATTCAGGTTAAATCATATTCATTTGCATCACAAACATCCAAATGTTTTGAATTTCAATACCTGCGTTTTTGTTGAGAGTCATTTTTATCAAATAAAATGGAAGTGATAGTTTTTGTGAATTTAAGATTAATATAAAGTAAATGTAAAGTCTGATATAACCTAAGCATTGTAACTTATTCATTTTTCGATTTCAGTGATGACGAGAATTTATAAACGCAAATCAAAAGAAAGATTTCAGTGTTTGTTGAATAAAATAAATAAATAAATTTTCAACATTCAGATTGGGTGTGATGCAAACATGTGAAAAACAATGTTCAACAAAATCGATTAAAACGCCTGAAAATAAATAGTCTATAAATGAAAGTATACTACATGCATGCCAGGATTTTTTTAAAAGTTCCCAGTGGCACATAAGTCCTAAAATTGTCCTATATACGTCTTTTAGCGGACGTCTTAAGGACGTCCTGAGGACCTTTTAAAGACATGAAAAGATCCGAAGGATGTCTTAAATACGTTAAATCATATGACATAAAGGTACATTCTAAGGATGTCTTTAGGACATCCCGGTGCCCACTGGGCTGCCCATGTAAGGTATGTGTGGAATGAGAGAATAATCTAGGATCTTTGTTTTGATTAGGGAAACGAACGGAACGAGAGCTTATTACGTATAAACTTCAAATATTTACCATATATATGTTACTACAAGTTAGTTTATAGTAAATATCTAAAATTGTAAAATCAGGAGGAATTTACGTCCTATAATAATTCAAGAATCCTTGAGTCAGTTTCACATTACCTCACTTGGCCAAGCTGATCACATGCACCCACTGACATAATACACTATCGACCATTATGAGGCCCATAGAGATGTCCAATAATTACCTCAGCAATATTCCAAACTAAGAGGATAATTAAACTAAATATCAGGCCATGTCAGACTCGACACTTGTCAACTTCACGAAGGCAGACATCTTACGCCGACAAGCGTTCAACATACAGTCCAACTTCAATCAGGCTGTGTTGACTCTCATGGGTGCGTTTGACCACTTATAGCGACACTAGCGCAGCTACAAGCAAGTCGATAACTAACAGATATCTATGTCTTCGTGCACGCATGTGTGTATATTATTTGAATATGTTGCATGAATTAAAATCAGAGAAAATAAACAGATTAATTCAAAATTATAGAAATTTAAGACGAAAAATGTATAAATACTGTTTCCTGCATCATTTTTCGGCACAAATTTGTGCAATTCTGCATTAATTTTCCAATAAATGAAGAAATACATGACGCATAAATGTAACTTTTTTTCAACATTTTATTTATTCACATTATAATAGAGAAGTGAAATCAGTGACATCCTGGCTCACGAAAAACATTTCAATTTACTTTAACTTTGGTTATTTTTCAATTTACTGATTTCGCTGATTTCACCTCATACGACGAGATACAAGTTTTTGAAACATTGTAACACTTGACGCTTGTTGACAAAAACATAAGCTCGAGAAACATTAGAATGGCAACGCAAAGATATTTTAAGAATATATTACCCCCCACTTCTGCCTCTACAGTAGAGCCATCTACAAGGAGATCGATAACTACAAAAGTATATGCGACCACACGCGCCCATGGGAGTCAACCCAGCCTGACTTCGATCACTTGCCATCTGATAAGTGTACATTCTTCTCAAAACTTCATCACAGGTACGGCACGCAAATTAATTTGGGTTCTGCCACTACGTGTGCTATTTCGCTCATGATTTGCGCCCATGATTTACGCATCTGGAATTTACTAGGGACTCTGTAGTGAGGGACGCGCCAAACAGGCAGCTGAGTGCGGAATGGTCGAGCGAGAAGAGAGCGATACTTCCGTTCCAACAGCAGATACTGTGCCGTTATTGAAATTTGTTGCCGTTTGAATATATCGCGCCTTCTATCGCTGGCTCCAACTTTTGTTCCAACTGCCCCCACCACATCGCCTTTGACGCGTCCCTCACTACAAAGTCCCTAGAATATTCATAAACCACTACAAACTAGAATTCTTGAACAATGTTGATGTTTTTTTAGTGCTCAGAATTAAATCCTGCAGAACGTCATCAGGCCCGCTTTTTTAATATCACTCTGTGAAATTTACTAATTAAACAAATAGAACGTAAAAATGTGACATTATACATATCAGGTTTAAGATTTAGGTTAAGGGCATGTAATACTTCGTCAGGTGGTCAATCTCGTACAGTCTCCCCGGCATCGTTTTTCAGATTTTTCATTCCGATAATTTAGAAATTATTTATGAAATAAACTTTTTGATTGCCTACAAACAAGGTTAGTTCTGGGACATTAGACAATATGTTTATTTGTAAGTCTAAAGTTTTCGGCCAAAAATATTGTAGTTTGCTAGTAACGCTTGGGACAATTGTAACACACATATCCTCAAAATATACATACATGTATTTAGCAAAATCAAATTATTTTTGGAAATAAACCACAAAAAAAGTGTGCATGGACTCCGCTAGCATGTTCAATATCATTCCCCAGATTTTGAAGACAAAACAGTTATTAATCTAGGAAAAAAGCCGGGGCAATCTAGCACTGATAAAATCGATACTAATTCCAAATTGCCATGCAAATTAATAAAATTTAGCGAAGTAATTTTTTTATATTAACCAACAAAAAAGTATGCAGGAACGTCCGTTAGCATGTTCGCTATTCTTTCCAAAAATTTTTACACAAAATATTTATTATTCTAGAAAAAAGCCGAGGGAACCTAAAACTCGTAAAATCGATCATTTTTTAAGTATCGCATGCCCTTCATTGTTATAAACAATTATTTTTCTACTAAATCATGTTGCAGTTTTCAAAATGGTCATAATTCAACAAGAAAGTGTGGCAAAAACCCGCTATTATTATCGTTATTAACAATATTTTAAATAAAAAGTCATCTGTAGCAAGTTTGCGTCCGAATAAGCGGTTTTTTTGGTAATGCTAATTTGAATGCATTTTGACAGTAGTGCTTCATTAAGTAACTTTCTCAGTAATAATTTAAATTCATAATTACTGAGAAAGTTACTTAATGAAGCACCACTGCCGGGATGCATTCAAATAATCATGACGAAAAAACCGCTTATTCAGTGGCAAAACTTGCGCTAAATAGAGGTAAAAATCTGAAAGAGGAATTATAAATTTTGAAAAGCCCAAAAAAATTTTATTTTTAGCATTTTTGTGTAGGAATTGTCAATTTAGTTTAATTTATCCAAAATACTATGAAAAAATTGAAAATTCAAATTTCGTGCCAAACGATTCAAACTACAGGAAAAAATCTCAGAAGGCAATTATGAGTTTTGAACACTTCAAAAAAATTTTTTCTAACCATTTTTTGATAGTACTTTTGAATGTAATTTAGTTTATCGAAAATACTGTGGAAAAGAAATATTAAAATTTCGAGATAAATGATTCAAAATTCAAGGTAAGATCTCAGAAAGGAATTATTACTTTTGAAAATGCCTAACAAAATTTATTTGAATTTTTTTGTTTTGTTTTGTTAGAACTTGTCATTTTGGTTCTTCTTATCAAAAGCACCATGGAAAAGTAGAAACATACTAATTTAGAGGCAAATGATTTAAAATATAGGGAAAAATATCAGAAAGGAATTATAACTTTTAAAAAGTCCTAAAAACATTTATTGTACTGATTTTTTTATATGACTTGTCATTTTAGTTAAATTTATCCTAGAAAATTGTATTTAAACCTTTAAAAATTTAAAAATCGTTTCTTTTTGAGTTGAAAATGTAACTGTTTGTTTTGTATAATTTATTTTTCTGTCCAAAATGCAACTACAGTAAACCCTCGTTAATACGGACACGAAGAGACCGGGAAATTGCTAATTCGTGTTAAAATAATTCGCGTTATTTAACTAAGGGTGCCCATCGACCTTGAAAACCTGGAATTCTTCGTAAACTTTTTCGAACCTTGAAACCCGTAAATCTCTTGGAATTTGTTACAAGAAACTTGAATTAATTTTTGCTTCTTCTTTAAAAACAATTATTTTTTCTTTGAAAAACAAACAGTAATTCAAATCTTTCACTATATTATGAAAGAAACATCTCGTTTAGAAGAAATCTTGCTATTGAAATGTTTTTTTTTTTTCAAGACATAATTTATCTTTCACTCATTACGGAATCGGTTTCAAAACTCGATTTTCGAACGCTTACCAGATTACAAAATATTCTAAAGATTTTAAACGATTTCAAATATCTCAATGATTTTGAATGAATATGAAAGACTTTACGAATATTTAAAAAATTATTGGAGAATAAAAAATGAAATGGCTCATTTTTTACATTTATAAAAAATGGTTATTTATTTCATTATTTGGTGTAAAAAAGGGCACCTGGAAGAATTTGACTTCTTGACCTGTAAAACGTGGAAAATAACTTAAATTTTGTTCCTGAGAAGCGCTGGATAGCCTGATGTGGTATTATCTCACTTTTTAACCTGACAGTTCTTAAAGGCGAAATCTAGACGTGTGCATTTCGTCAGATCAAATATAGTATTTTCCATTCGACGTGCGTTGATTTTCGAATCGGTTTATTCGAACCGATCGGCCCATCGCTCGAATTTCGAAAAATGAACTTGGACGAGCGCTGTCGTCGGTTCGAATTTGTCAATTCGATCGGCCCGTCGCTCGAATCTCCGAAACGGAACTTCGACGCGTCTTATCGTCGGTTCGAATTTTTCGATTCGAGCCGACCCTCGTTCGAATGTTGAAAATTGAAATTCGACGCCCACTGTCGTCGCTTTGAAGTTTTCAATTCGATCGGTCCGTCGCTCGAATGTGCAAAGCCGAAATTCGAAGCGTGCTATCGTCGGTTCAAACTTTTCAATTCGATCGGACCCTCTCTCGAATGTCGAAAACCAAACTTCGACGCGTGCTTTCATCGAATCACGTTTTTCGATTCAATTGGCCCGTCCATCGGATGTCGAAAATCCAACATTCGATCCGTACTACGGTGTATCAGTTATTCACTTTTTCACATTCTTGCTTTCAATTAGGTGAGCATAGTCCACCAATAAACTGAAAGTAGTCTATAATTCCCATTAATAAAGTAATTAACTATAAAAATATGAAAACACATTAGAGAATTTTAAAACATAATTTCTCTTTTATTGGAAAACTTTTTCAAATAAAAAAAATGTATACGTATACAAAATAAAGAATTTTTGATTTTTATACATACTCTCCAAAATCTTGCACATATTATTTTCACAAGTTTCAAACTTAATAAAATAAAAGTTTCAGTGATAAATAATTATTATTTCCTTTATACACTCAGAGAAAAAGTTGTCTTGAAACAAAAGCATCGTTCTCTTGCCTGTTTTGTTTCGAACCACGTGATAATCGTATTTAAACAAACGGAGTTGTTAAGCTGCAAGATTTCGTGAATTTTGTCGCAAAAGGATCATATTTTCTGCAAAAAGATCCTTTTCATATAACAATTTCCCTATTTTAGTGGTTTAATTAATATATTAAAATGCATATATGCTATTTAAAGTACTATCATATATAATAAATAATAATTATAATTAAAAATAAATATTAAAATATCTAAATCAGCCTGAATGCGATTTCAATATTTGTCGGCGACTTGTTTAATTTAGATTATTTATCATTTTTATAGTTATTTGTCACCAAACTGTGAATATATTGAAGGTTTTTCAATGTTGAATGTGTATGAAAATTCTTAAGTTTTGCTAATTTAGAGGATCAAAAGTCAAAACTTTTGAATTCTAAATGTAAGAAAGTAAAAAATTGTTAATATAAGCCATCAAAATTACACAATATCCCATCGTAAAACTTAACATATGCACAATTTTTATTTGTAGTTTTTCAAATATAATTTCAAATATAATATAAAACTCTTTAATTTTAAGGATTTTAAATTTCTACAATTTTATAGAGTTGCAATTGAAAGTGGTTTTATTATATGAATGTTAATTTTTAAATGATTC
>NC_046662.1:109674239-109685750 GCF_010883055.1 Belonocnema kinseyi | reverse complement strand
ATGTATGTAATTTTAAACGTTGTTTTTAATCGTTCAATTTTGAATGCTTAAACTTAATAATTATTCAATTGTAACCATTTTTTAAATTTCAAATCGAATATTCATTAATTTTATATATGTTCATTTGAAAAATTTTAATTTTTAAAATAAAATCTGCTATATTTTATGAGTAAAATAAATAATGGTATCATTTTGAGTGCTTTTACATTCTCATCCTAAAGAGAAAGTATTAGCTTTATGTATAATGTGACTTGGTCGCTTTTTATTGAATCTTCACGTTTAAAGACCCCCTGCATCATAAAAAACAATTTCTACAAAGGCGTCTGTCTTTCTGTCTGTAGTTGTAGTAGTAGTGGTTGTTTGTAGGCACGATAAATTTCGAATATATAATCAGATTAGACTAATCTTTGATAAAAGTTTTTGAAATGTGAAAGGAAACGGCGAGCTTGTTTATCGAAGTTACAACATTTGCAATATTTGCACGAAAAACGAAAATTAAAATTTTAAGCGAAACAGCGCACGATATGAGGAGAGCCCAGAGAATAAAATCGCTACTTTTTTAAAGCTATACAAGATCGTCATAAAAAATTTCTGCATTTAGTTGAAAAATTCTGAATCCAAATTTCATTTACCAGTGCGTTCCAGCAGTGCAAGTAATATCTTGATCTTAAATTAGAATTTTTGAGTAACAGATGCAAAAATAAAAAAATAATAATAATTCAGAAAAAAAAAACAGATTTTGTCTTTAATTCAGCATTTTAAACGTTTCGATATATAATAAAAAAGTAATAAAAACTTTTAGTTTCAAGCAAAAAATATTAGTTTTAATTGTATAAATATAATTTGATTATTTGTATACAATATTATATATTTCATAATATTTATACAATAATTAATTAGTAATTGTAACTCAGGTCTTTAAGTTATTGAAAAAAGGTATAATACAACATTTATCAGGACAGTAAATAATTATTTATAATCCATATTTGACAATTTTAGTGATTTTATTTTAAGTCAAATTGTCGGAAATAAACAAAAATTTAATTTGAAAACTCGAATTTTTTATCTATGTCACTCCAACAGCTTATTTTAGGATTAGAGCAATTCTATTTGGACATTTCTCAAACATTCTTTATTATAAATAATAAATCCGAATATTTATATAATTCAAAATCAGCGCGCTAACGGTGACCAATCGGGTTGACAGCGCGACGGAAGCGCAGTTTAAAAAGTTCCCAAGATTGGGGACACTTCGTTCTAGTCACTTAGTATACAGTTATAACTTCCTAATACAGTCTCCAAATATTAAGTTAGTCATGGCCGTCTGTCTTTCTTTCTTTCCTTAGGGGGTTATTTCCTTTAGCACTTGGTCTATCGAGAGATCCTCTTGTTCTGCTCAGGTTCTCCTGCTGGTTAGAGCAAGACCTATCCGGCCATTGCTATTACATAGTTTACTCTATTTCTGTTTTTAGTTGGATATAATTCTCTAAGTAAACTATAGATGGAGCGATAGGTGTGTAGCACTTGTAAGGCAGGAAGATTTAAAAACATATGATTGCGATTCAAGGCGTTTATTTTATCGGTGGTTTTTACGTGCCGTAAATCATGAGGGTTCCAAACATGAAGTATGTGTGAAAGTAAGCGAAGATGATAAGTATAAATTTAAATTAAGAAGGTGAAAATAGTAATTATACCGATTGATCCGTATTTCTAATAAACTTGATTATTTGATAGCAAGTTGGGCTATTGGGATCAGACAGGAATCTCTCCGCACAGAAGGGAGGTAACTTTCCTCTCCTGCGGTCGCTATCTCTTTTTAAGTCAGCGCTGTAAATATCATTTAGTTTATCCGAAAATGATTTTTAGAAATCTGTGTGAGGTATTCTGCATTCTAAAAGGATACCCTGAGTTAGTGATAATTTGGCAAGCTTGTCAGCAACTTCGTTTTCGAAAATGCCTGTATGTCCAGGAATCCACATAAGACTGCTTTAAGGTTTATGATATTAGCATACGAGAGAAGAGTTCTAATTTTGAAAATATAAAAGTTACTAAGTGACTGAAATTTTTGCAAGCGAGTAGAACACTACGAGAATCAGAGTACATGGTTGCGGGGGAGATGTTATCGTTTATTATGATTTCTAATGCCTCGGAGATAGCAACAGCTTCCGCAGTGAAGTTTTTAAGAGTATTTTCGGCGTATTGTCTAAACTCTACATAAGCTATAAGAAAACATAATTTTTTATTCATATTTTTTAACACTAATGAAAGAATTCAATAGGTAGAAAGCTTCTCTTATATTGAATATATATTTCGAGCAGTTATTTTTTCTAGTCGATAAAGGGGGTCTAAAATTGGATGGTCCTCACAAGAGAGGAGTTTAAGAGTGAATTTTCTAGTTAAGAATTGAAATCTGCGAAATAGAGGAGGTTCCTTAAATTGAGAGAACATGACTGGGATTGGTGTGGAGTTGTGGTAGCCAAGGATAAGCCTGAGGATGCGATTTTGAATTTTACAGATTTGTTCGAATGCCTTTGTTTTGTAGGAGCCCCAATGTTTCATAAAACTTTTTATCAGGCTGAAGTTTCGTGAAACTTTACATGCCTACTCATCATGAAAAACAAATTTCTGTTTTTATGATCCAACTGTATTTACTATATTTTTCATGTATGACGCTAGCAACTGCAAGTTTAGATAACTTTAAACTTTCGCAGAAAATCTAGTGGAAATTTGTTCAAACGCCCAGGCATCAATTTGGATGCAGACGGTCATGACTTAGTTTTTACATCTCGACCTTCATGGTTTCAATGTCATGTAGGTTTTGACTAACCTAACATACGGATATTATATCACGCCAAGTAAAGTTTTTATTCCAAGAAACGAATAGTCACTGGTAAATGGGAGGAAACTAAAAGTTAGGTAATTGTTATTATAGCTTACCTGATTATCAACCTCTATATCACCCAAACAACGCCCGACAAAATCATCTTGACAGGTGACTGACAGTTTCTAGACGACACTTCACGTTGCTCTGGATGAGAAAAACAGTGTCTAAATGATGCTTTTTCCCTAGATTCTCTACGTTCATAGGAATAAATATGAGACTAAAAATGTTCAGAAATTCTCATTGTGAGACCAAAGAAATAGGAGCACCAGCGTTTTTCTGTGAGATCTTAAAGTTTGGTAAACGTGCGCTATTAGAATAGTTGCTACACGGAGAGAAATTTTAAGAGATTAATTGGGTCCATATCATGTCACATGCGGAAAGTCTCTCTGCGGCAAGGCACACCTGCGACATGTCACATCTGTGGCATGTCACATCTGCGACATGTCACTTCTGTGGCATGTCACATCTGCAACATATCACATCTGCGTCTTGCCACATCTGCGGCTTGTGAAATCGGCGAAATATCTCATCCGCGGTATGTCACAACTGCGGCATGTCACATCTGCAGCATGTCTTATCTGCAGCATGTCACAACTGCCACATCTCTACCTAGCGGATTCTCTCACGTGCAGTATTTTTCACTGTGAAATAGAGATGTTTGCGGCATCTCTCCCCAGTAACAATTCTCCGAGTAGTATCTCTCCCTTCCAAAAAATGTTTAATGTCCAATTAAAAATGGGTAAACTGAGGCAAGTCTCCCTAGACTAATTGTCTTCCCGGTGGCATATCTCATCCGAAAAAATGGTCGAATCTATGCTAAAATATTAAAATGGCGGCAAGCCTTCCAGGACTGATTGTCACCTCTGTGGCATCTCTCGCCCGCGGCAAGACTCCCCAGAGGCATCTCTCATTCGAGAATAATTTTCCAGTCCACATTAAAGTGGAAAAAATGTGGCAAGCCTTTAAGCAATAACTGTCACATCCGCGGCATCTCTCCACCAAGAAAAGTTTGTAAGCACTTCAAAAAGATGGTAAAAATGCGGCAAGCCTCACTAGTGGTATCTATAACCCAAGAAAATTTGTAAAGTACTTCCAAAAGCGGCAAAATAGCGGCAAGTTTTTCCAGCGGTATCTCTCTCCCAAGACCATTTTTCAAGTATTTCTAAAGATGACAAAGTTGCGGCAAGTCTCTCCATAGGCATCTCTCTCCCAAGAAAATTTATTAAGTATTTCCAAAGATGACAAAACTGCGGCAAGCCTCCCAAGCGGCATCTCTGCCCCAAGAAAATTTGTTAAGTACTTCCAAAGAGAGCAAAATTTCAGCAAGTCTTTCCAGCGGTATCTCTCTCCCAAGAAAATTTGTTAAGTATTTCCAAAGATGGAAAAACTGTGCTAAGTCTCCCCAGTAGCATCTCTCCCCCAAGAACATTTTCGAATCAGTTCTAAGGATGCTAAAACTGCGGAAAGCCTCCCCAGTGGCATCTATCACCCAAGAAATTTGTTTAAGTACTTCCAAAAGTGGCAAAACTGCAAAGATGCTCCCCAGCGGCATCTATCCCCCAATAAAGTTTTCAAAGTAATTCCAAAACAGGGAAAACTACGGCAAGCCTCTCCAGCGGCATATCTCTCTCAAGAAAATTTGTTAAGTATTTCTAAAGATGATAACACTGCGGCAACTCTCCCAAGCGGCATCTCTTTTCCAAGAGAATTCATTCACGTACTTTGAAAGATCGTAAAACTGTGGCAAGTCTCCTTAATGATATTTCTATCATGAAAATTTGTTAAGTTTTTAAGATGGCAGTTTTGGCATCTTTGCAATAACTTAACAAATTGTCTTGGGAGAGAGATGCCGTTGGAGAGACTTGCGGCAATTTTTCCAGCTTTGGAATTACTAAGCAAGTTTTCTTGGTCGATGGGGGGGGGGTGTCGCTTGGGAGACTGGCCGCAGTTTTGACAACTTTGGAAATACTTGAAAAATTTGTTTGGGGGAGAGATGCCTCTGGGAAGTCTTGCCGCGGGCATAAGATGCCGCAGAAGTTACAATCAGTCCTGGGAGGCTTGCCGCTATTTAAATATTTTAATATGGACTTGAACATTCTTTCCGGATGAGAGACGCCACCGGGAAGACATATTATTTATGCTAATTTACATGTAACTCTTGCTTGAGCAAGAACCATATTTTTTAATTTTAGGCGAGACTGAAAGCGTGTCTTCTTCATTTTTAAACGTACATAGTATATATTTGTTTTTTTCCAGTATTGGCACAGTAATTGTACTGCGATTCCCTCACTAGTGCAACAGTACTCGTTCCGCAAGTTTTGGCTAGACGATGACATGAACAATTCCCCAAGTACTGCGTCAGCACTGGTCCGCCAAGATTTGGCTGCACGTTGACAAGACCACTGGCCCAGTACTCGCTATAGTACAAGTACGTGCTCTAGGCTCTCTCAAACTTGCAATTGTCCATTTATCAATGTTGTGACAAGTAATAATGACAACGTTGATTTATTTTTTCGAAATACTTATAATTTCTTTATTATTTAACATATGCTTCCGCAATTCGTATATAACAAAGGAACTATTCAGAAACTTCTAGAACTTTAATCATTGTATGTAAGTGTAATAAGCATCATTTTTCAGTAATTAAATGTACCTGTAATTAATTTATTTTTGTGAAGAACTTCCTCAACACTGCATATAACTTTAAGTTTCAATCATACTACATTCAAATAAAATATGTTATGTTATTAATCTTACATGATGAGAATGTAAGATTTCGATTAAAACTGAAGACTAAAGGAGTTCCTATACGTCGAAAAAACTTCAAGTGGAAATAAAATTTTATAAGAAGTCGTCTGAGTTATACTAAAAACCTTTACATTTCAATGATAGAAAATTTCGCAAGCAAGAATTTATATCTTCCTTCTGCGCAAATTGGTTTTAAGCAGAGAACACTGCGTCACATGCTTAGGAAGAAAACGTTTTCTCTTTGAAGTAAAAATATTACCAGTAATGGAAAATAATCTTTCGCTTTGCACTGATGAGACTTTTACAACCAAGTATCGAGACGCTGCTTTCGCTACGAACGGAAATCTTTCTTTACTTCTTTTCCACGACGTGTTTTCTCAGTCCTAATATAATATTCCGAGACTGTATAAATGCACATTCTAGTACTTCTTCCATTCTGTTTCTTTAAAAGTTCTACGGCTGAACATTTGGCAGTGCCGTTTTTTATCCGCCAGTTTGATTGAAACTTTTAAATTCTGACTAATAACGAATAATAATTCATAATATCCGCAAAAAACTATGTGCAACGATTAAAACAAAACATTAAAATTTTCAAAATTTTTGTTGACACGAAATTTTGATTTCCTCACCAGCCGGGCAACAAAAAGGGTACAAAGAAAAATATTAACAAACAATGTACAAACGTGCGTAAAAAGAAAAATTGAACATTTTTAATTTCGAAGGGATGGGACTAAATTCGTATTTTCCCCTAGTCGGACAACCAAGAGCGACCAAACGTTAATATGAAATGTGCAAACAGTATAAGCGACGTACATACGACGTACAAACGTATGTAAAAAGAAAACCCGAAAAATGATAATCTCTGGGGATGCGCCGAAATTTTTATTTCTCCCTAGCCGGGCAACTAAGAGGGTACAAACGCTAATGTTAAATGTAAAATCAGTACAAACGACGTACAAACATATGTAAAAAGAAAATTTAAAAAATGTGAACTTCGGGGGGCCAACTTCACGGGAGTGTTTTCATAGTCTTGAAAAGCTTATTCCTTCTTCTCACTGAGTTGATAAAAATAAACTGTTGAATATTCCATTTCATATTTAATCCAATTGTCTACAATTTAATTTTTCATTTAAAATAAGTGAAACAAATGACATATTCATATCACTTTTCATGATAATTAAATAAATTTTAAAAAAACGTTTAAACCGGGAATTTTGTTTTGCCTGGTTAATAAATAATCAAAGCTAGGGGCCTTTTTCAGCCCTTGCCATTTAATTTGTACAATTAAAGTTTGTAAATTTAATACTTTTACATTCTGAATGTTTTGTTTTAGGATTATGTTATTTTGAAACCCTTAAAATACAACGTATTGAAATTAGAAGAATTTCATTTTCAAACGTGTTCATTATTAGACGATTGAATACAGAGTTTTTGAATGGCAAACTTTTAAGTTTTAATCTGGAAGTGTTGAAAATTTTTAAATTCAGAGGATTTTAATTTTGCCTATTTTTGGTTGTCATTGAGTTTTGAAGACTTCAAATGATGAAATCTGGAGCTTTAACAGTTTGAACACAAACTTAAACTAAGGATATGAATGGTAAGGCCCAAGGTGAATTTGAATCTCATACGAGATTCAAATTCACCCGTTAATTCGACGATTTGGGTGGTACCAAAAAAGGAAGGCGCGTCTGGCAAGAAGAAACTGCGCATAGTTATCGATTTTCAAAAGATAAAAGAGGACGCGGAACAAGATGCATATCCATTACTTATCAGCGAGTGTAACATCAAAGAAATACACAGCTTTCTCGACATCTGATAGTCATTTTGAATTTAATAGATTACCGCTTGATCTCCAAAATGGGCCTGCAACGTTTTACAGGATGATGGACAACACCTTCAAAGGATTAGGATGAAAGAACTGTTTTGTTTATCTCGATGACATTGTCGTATTTGAGTCAACCTTGAAAGAGCATAAGGAGAATATAATAAAGTTATTTGAAAGACTAAGAAAAACAGGGTTAAAACTAGGGCCCGACAAGTATGAGTATCTATTGCACTTATAAAAAATACAAGCGGTGCACAAAAAATGGCCAAGGATCTTTTGATAAAATAAAAGAATTATTATGTTTAGCACCGATTTTGAGATTTCCGAACTACCATGAGAAATTCACCTTAACAACAGACGCATTTTATTATGGATTAGGAGCAGTACTATCCCAAAACGGGCACCCTTGTTGCTATATATCAAGAACGTTGAATAACGCCGAGATCAATTACACTACAACAGAAAACGAACTGTTAGCTATAGTTTGAGTTTGCGAAAGATTAAGACAATATCTATAGGGAAGGATGTTTACAATGCAAACGGAGATCAAGCATTAATATGATTATACAACGTAAAGGATGCCTCATCACGATTGATACGATGGAGATCACGTTTGGTGGAATATCAATACATCATTAAACACGTAAAAGGAAAAGAAAATAAAGCTGAAGACTATCTATACAGACTATTTTCTATTCAAGAAGACCACCCCATACAAAATACGCCATCGGAATTTGATTTTTCGGATGAAACAGGCGTAGTAGGAGCCAAAACGTCCACGTAAAGAGAAGAGTCACCAGCTTTAGATCTAGCTAATGCTTCTAACGACCGTCCCTAACGACGTATGGATGCAGACCGACTTATCTCGAATAAGGAAGGGCTAACCGATGGGAGAATAATTTTTTAAGAGAATACAAAAAACATATCACAAACAGAATGCCTAGGAGAGAAAATGTTAAACCTAACGCCATAGGAAATCTCTGGTGCACTATATTTAAAGAAAGAAAAGGAATCCAGGATCAATCTCAATTCCAACTAACTTTATTTAACGAAGCTAAATGGCTGGAAGTATTGGATGAAATAAACTGAGTGACCATAGCATCTAAGCTAACAATTACATGTTGCAACTTCATAGACCCAACAATTACCCCCTTAGAAATCCACATTCGATTAAGGTAACGGAAAAGGGTTTTAAAATCGGCTTAAAATCTGTATTAGATCATACGAAATCTCAGATTTTTTAAAATAATGATATTTCTCTTTCATTTACGGACATTAGAAAACCTCTTGCAGTTAATTGTGAAATAGGGTTGTCATTGTTCTTCAACCCAAAGCACGTACAAGCAAAAGAAACATGATCCAGATATGGTGGATAATAGTATATTCACGGTTTCAATGGTACCATTGCGACTTCTCTTAGAGAATTGGGTAGATTCTGTAGTATGCCAAAATCATTATCCATCGTCAACATCATATTGCAGGCCAATACTATATGAATTCACAAAAAACCGAAAAAAAAACAATTCACTCATATCATCACTTCAAAAATAAATTGGTAAAATGAAGTTCATAATAATAAAGAACGATTCCGGTACTTTTGGGATAAAAACTGATATGATGTTAACGATGCTCGACCAAAAAGCTTGCCAGGCTCTTTCTAGAACTTTATCATCTATGACTTGCTACATTTGTCAAGCTACACCTAAAGATATGAATAACTTAGATAGAGTCAAATGCAAAGTTATAGATATCAAGTCATATGATTATCGATTGTCAACACTACATGCTAGGATTCACTTTATAAAAAATCTTTTACATGTAGCCTATCGACTCGATTTTAAGAAATGGCGAGTATATACGGATGTATATAAAGATTTGCAAAAGAAAGCGAAAACTCGAATTTGCAAAGCTTTTCATGAGAAGAAAGGATTGGTAATAGATGCAGTAAAATAAGACTCGGAATAAAGATTACAGGAATATTCGAGAATTCAATTCACGCAAGTTTTCTCGTGTTGCTACTAACACTGATTCAAAATTTCCAGATTTTTCTTCTGAGTTTGTTAATCTGTTCAAAAATGTTAAGAAATAATAAAAAATGCTTTCGGTAATATATTTCAATTTTCTTGTAGAATTTATGATACAAGTTTTTACTGTCGGTAAATCGTCGCTCTAAAGTTATACTAAAACATGTCCCTATCAAAGTGACGAAATGTGGTATAATGTTTAAAATGTTTTTAAAATTTCGAAATAGGGCTTTTCTATAAAGTAATGCGTGTTGAAGTATATATTAACACAAAATTTAATATTATAATGAATATATGTGGCTTGGTTTGGCAAGCTGCTTTTGTAAATGGAGTACTATGAGATTAACAATTATTGATTATTAAACTATTTATGATGAACATTTAAGTACAAAGTAAAACATAATAATAGTGTATGACAAACTCAAATTTATAAATGTTTTGTTGTATTTTAAATTTTGTTCAAAAATAAATAGGGGAGTAAGACTGTAGGGCGACGAAATGGTGTAAGAATAAGCAATTCGAACGCTTTTAAATTGAAATGATTGAAATTATGTAATTTTCCATTTGCAATTTCTAATGATCAATTCCTTAATATATGAATATTTGTAGTGGATACTAAATTATTTTTTTTAGAATTATACAGTCTATAGTAGAATAAAAAAAAACCACCGAGTCAATACGTTTGTCGCAGTATAATAAGGGGGCAACACAAGAATCTAGTAATAATAATTAATGAGAAAGCTTAAACATTGAAAAGAGTAGAATTTTAAACATTTCTGTTAATCATTTCGAATCATAAATTCCTAAATTTTTATAGCCTTTTCGTTTCTCATTCTGCATATTTGTAATCTTATGTACGCAATGGCAGGCTGAAAACGATCCATTTCAAAAGGATTTTGAAGCTTTAGAGTCAGTACCGAAAAAATTCAAGAATTCTTACTTTTTTACTAACTCTACGGTGAGTCGAGTGAATATGTTTATCGCAGTATAATTAAGAGGCAACGAAAGCCTCTAGTAATAAAAATTAATGAGAACGCTTAAACATAGAAACGAGTGGAATTGTAAGCATCTCTGTTAATCATTTCGAATCATAAATTTCTAAATTTTTAAAGCCTTTTTGTTGCTCATTCTGCTAATTTATAATCCTATTGACGCAATGGCAGAATAAAAACGATCCATTTCAAATGGACTTTAAAGCTTTAGATTCATTATTGACAAAATTCAAGAATTCGTACTTTTTTACTAATTCTACGGTGATTTTCGGTGCCTTTTCGTTGCCCATTCTGGAAATTTACAAACTTATGGAGGCAATGTCAGAATAAAAAACGACTCATTTCGAAAGGAATTTCAAAAGTTACGAGTGTTCGGTGACAGAATGAAACAATTCTTATTGTTCTTTATAAACTCTAGAGAGAGTTGAGTATGTATTTTTACTCTTTATTGACGTTTTGTACTGTGCAGAAGCTTTTTGACCAAATTATTTGCAATTGCATCATTTTCTGTGTCAAAATAAATTTTACCGCTCAAAACTGCATTGAGATAGACTAAAGTCGAATGAATATACTGCAAAATACACGTTCAGAAGCTCCGTAATCACTTCTGTTCTATGAGCTTGACATGTGAATAAATCGCTCCTAATCGCTCGGCAAAGTAAACTGAAAGCAGCTTTCCGAACTTCCGTTGTTGCGTAAATACTACCCATCACTCTTCTGAGAATACTTTTGACATCCATGTGGATTTCCTCTAAACGCGAGATAGTTTTTACACCTACTCATCATGTCGAGAAGCAGCTAGTGCTCTCGAGAAGAGCTGCGCATGGATAACAGGATACCATATCCGGGAAATTTGTCTTGAGATCATTTAGGACAATGTGTGTTCCCGTGGAAACCCTGGCGGACCGAAGTAACCAAACGGAGCCTCTACAAGGTACCCGTAAATACCCCATTGGGTCCCCATTCAGTTCCTTTTTAAAAAACTAAAAAAAAAAACAGCAAGATCAACTTTTAAACTGTTGAAATTTGGGTTCTACG
>NC_046662.1:109669172-109674139 GCF_010883055.1 Belonocnema kinseyi | reverse complement strand
CTATAACACCTGTTAAATGCTACTTACAGATGATGCATTTGAAGCATAGCAGTCAACAGACGTTATACGTCTCATATATTTTTTAAACTTGTTACCGTTGCAAAAAAACTATTGCTATTCTTCCGTGACCTTCTATAGAGAATTTTATGTAGAATCCGAGTTTCAACAATTTAAAAGTAGATTTTGCTGTTTTTTTTTTGTTTTTTTTTTAAAGGAACCGAATGGGGACCCAAATGGGTCACTGGGATCTGTGCCGCTAAATTGAAAATGGCTTTGCCAACTTTGAATAAAGGAACCTTCATCATCCATGCAATTCATTGCAATCGAGTGAGAGTACATCATATTATTAATGACTAACGTTTTAAAAAACGAAACAAATAGTTAGCACGTCGGCTTCCTGTTATTAACGTTACAGTCGCGGATTTGAGAAAAAAAATCTCAAGAGGGTCGTGGTTTATAAACGCTGTTTTTAATTTTTTTAATCCGAGGGCTTTCAGCCCTTTCCACGACAGTTTAAAGTCTATCAAAGTCAATTTCAGATCCTTTAAGGTAGGAGGTTGTTGCACGGAAGGCTTTTTTGCCTCCTTTCGACATACCTCATACGGGAAACTTCCTGATATGCTTCATAAAAAATTGAAGATTAAAGCTGGATTCCATCAACAGTATTCGGAACTCACTGTGTTTGTCATGTTTCACTCGGCCAATAAATGAATCCGTCAATTTGTTAGCAAAAAACAAAATCTCCCCTCATTTTTTCCTTCCTTAGGAATTTGGAGCAGTCCGCGTGAAGCGAAATGAGCTAAATTGGAATAAAATTATATTTCATTTCTATTTTGAACTTTAACCTTACTATTTACATTTAAATAATTATAATAATAATTTTTTATATCAAAAAAAGAAGGAAATCTTTATAAACTTGGTCCACCTGTGAGTCGATCTACACGTGAACTAAGAGAAAGAATTATAACTTCCGTTGCAATGTGGACGCTCATTTTTTAAAAAATTTTTCTGGATAGAAATGGCGATTTGTTAGTTTCGGAACTTATCTGCGATTCTTATTTCCAGACATGTCAATTTCATATACTGTGATTATATGTTTCCATTCGGCGAAGGTTCTTGCTGATTCCGGCTTTTCCTGATTCCACCTTAATTCCAAATCCTTGCCCAAAAGAATATTTCTTAAGCAATTCATTAGGTGAGGAGAATCGCACAGTGGGGTGATTTAAATATCATGCACAATATACGTAATATCTAAAAAAAGAGGCATTTTAAGACATTTGTTCGCATAAATTTATAAATTCAAGTCCCGACGGAAAAAGTTAACTACTTGTAAAAACGCACTCTTCACCCTTCAACCTCATTGTGTCAAACAAGAAGTGTTTTAATCGCAGCCTTATTGCTGGTATCTCCGTCACATACTGAGGCAACAATGGTAGAACCTGCATCGTTGATGGCCCCAATGACAGGACACTGTGAACTTATCTCTAGTATTGACGGAACGCAACACAAAGACTAGGGCATGGTTACAAAATGTGTTGGTTTAAACGTTTTCCCAGTCCTCGAATCCAAAAATTTTTTCCAGGTCATTATCGTACTGTAGTCCAGTCCCTAGAAACAACTCGTCCCACATTAAAATCGTCACCTTGTCCTTCTTACTCAAACCATTCGCAGCCTCTTTCAATCTCGCTCTTGTGTCTTCATGGACGCCAGCATCCAAATGGATTTTCTTCAATAGTAATTTTAATGAGATAGGGCCAGGAAGTGATAGGAAGGTGCGCATGGACGTATAGCACGTTGCAGATCTTTTGAATATTGATAAGCAAATAATTTTTTCCTCCTCCGTATATCTTCTGCCTTGTATATCCTTATCGAAATTACGAAGTAAAATATCTATGAACTGTTTTTGCATGAAGGACAATTTCTTATAAATATTAGCGAACTTCCTCGTATTTTGACGTTGCCTTGCATCCTTTTCAAGAAGCCTAAGGTGAATATAAATCATGAAAATGGAGTTAATAATAACAAGGGGCGCATCATACAATTTCTAAAATAATACATTGTCCAGCATCAACATTGGTAAAATAATTAGCGTCAACACTTTTAAAAAACGCTGGTGCTCTGTACAATTGAGAAATATTAATACAATTTCTATCTCGCGTAAGCTTACATTATAATAATTTTCAGTAAACTGAACTTAATTGATTAGTTAAAAAGCATATAAAATAAGATTAAAAAAGACCCAATGATATCCCTTTAAAAAACCCCTTCTATTTACAATTGAGAAATATTAATACAATTTATATCTCACCTAAACTTCCATTATAAATATTTTCAGTAAACTGAGCTTAATTGATTAGATAAAAAGTATATAAAATAAGATTAAAAGACACCCGATGACACTACTTAAAAAAACCCCCTACTATGTTCCATTGAGAAATATTAACCCTTCGATGGCACACTTCCCGACGCGTAACATAGCTCGCACAAGAAGGTCTTTTTGACCCCAAGGGAAAAAAGCTTCCCACAAAGAGCCAATTTATTATTTTGAGTAGCTGAATTGTTTACACATTTCTGAATAGTAATTTTAAAGAATTGCGTGGATTGTTTGGTTTAAAGTTTATTTTAAGTATGAAAAAAGATGGTAAGAGTTAAAGAATACCAAAAAATGGCATTTTGTGGGGGTTTTGAGGGGATACTTGCCTCAGGTGCCAGGGTCGTTTAAGTAACATTCTCAAATAGATTTTCATGAATTTTCATGTCTACGGTATTTTCAAAGGCAGTGTGTCATCGAAGGGTTAATGCAAGATCTATATCGCGTGAACTTACATGGTAAGGATTTTAAAAGAAATGTACATAGTAAAAAAGTCTACAATCACAAACTACATGATTTTAGACCTTTACATAAATTCAGTTGTTTCCTGTCAATTACAAAATGTAAAATTACACAAAGTTCAACTGTCATCATTATTGTATTATTATTTACCTACTTCGTATACATTCTTTTAAATTTCAATTGGGAGTACAATAGTCTTTTCTTAGAAGCTGTCAGATCTGCTAACCTCCAAGACGTACGGTAGCTTGGTCGATTTTCAATTTTACTGGATTTCGAAGTAGACAATAATGTTTCCTCATGTGGTCATTTAATTTCATCAGCTTTAGCAGGTATCTGTTCGCTGGCATTCCTTTCCTGTCCTTGTATCTCCAATGGATATTCCTCTATTGGGATTTCCATTTGTTGTGCGCTTTCTGCTGTAATTCTGAGAATTTCAATCTCAAATTCGACATTCTCGAATGTTATTTGTTTCGGGATTTGCTGCATAACATAAAATACCATGCATGCTTCTTTATTTTACTCAATTACTATTAAAATTAAATATATTTCTAACAAAATGTGATGCTCCATTTGAAAACTAAATTAAATTTTTTACATTGAAAACATTAGAAAATCTATAGCTTCAGAATGTTGAGAACACAATCATAAAATGAAATGAATTATTTTAGAAACCTATGAAAGAGAAAAATAGAAAATTTAAGGCGCAACCAAAAAACTCAGAACTTAAAAATAATAACCATTTTTTATTTTATACTTTCCATCGTCATTTTTAATATTTCTTTTAGAATTATTATGCATTCTTGTAATTTTCCCATGAAATGTTTTTTATATTTGAAATGCTTCGTTTATTTAAATGTTCATAAAAAATGGAAAATTTGAAGATATTACATTGAAAATGAAAAACTGAAAAATAATCTACATACGTATTTCCATTGTCTTGTTTTTATTAACAAAGAAAGTGCGCATATTGTAGAAAACAATTGTGTTATCAAACATTTTATTGCAACTTGTGTGATTTTTCTATAAATTTAATTCGTTTATTTTTTATTGTAATTTCTTCACGATTTAAACTGAAAATACGCAACTTGGCGTTTTAAGCAAATTTCTTGATATACTGCAAAGAGAGAAATCTTCGTGTAAAAGCGAGAAATTTTGTGAAATGGAATGTTATTGCTGCTCGTGTCCTTTTTTTAAAATTTTATTTTTATTTTCAATATATTTGCATACAAAAAGTTTATAAAAAAAGTCAAATCCAAATATGATTCATAATACATTTCCAGATCGCTTCTGCGTAAATAACCTTTGTCCCTTAAGTTTTTTTCGTACTTTGCGTGATTTTTCAAAAAATTTAATTTTTTTATTTTGAATGTTATTTTTTACGAATAGAATAAAAGTTACACAACCTATACAAAATGGTTAAGAACAAATTATTACATCTTTCTTGGCTGAACAACTTTCGTATATTCACGAATAACACAAAAGCTACGTGTCCCATAAAAAAGTGATTAATAACAAATTTGTAAAATTTCTTGGTTTGCATATTTCTTGTATGCAGCTTTTCTGTATCTTCTGAAATTTCATCACAAAATAGAATTTATGATTTTAAAATATTCAATAGCGAAATTTCCCGGAAACGTATATGCTTGAATTTCAAACTACAATATTGTGAAGTTTCAAATTCGAAACCTTTAAAAATGAAAGTGATTTTCTGAAAGTGAAGTTCAGAAAAAAAACTATTTTTTAAAACTCAAAGATGAAGCATTTTTAAAATTGTAGATTAAAAAATATAATTTAAATTTTTGAACCTTCTGTTAAGCGGAGGTTACCATTCATTCATATCACTTAAAGGGTGGCTCTTTAAAAGGTGCTAAGGGACATTTTAGTAACTTTATAGGAGAGCGGAAAACCATTCTGTGAAATCGAAATCACCATTTAAAGATAAAACAAAAGTGCACTCTTGAGCTGAAATATTACTGCTTTGAGGCTAAAGAATGTTTAAAAAAAAGTCAGCCAATTTGGAGAGATAAGATGTGTCCCTTTTTATTCGATTTTGGAAGACAGGAAATGACTCTGGGACTCAGAAAGGGGAAGGCGCACTGCGGCTTGTAATAGGATAATAATCTTTCACGATAGC
>NC_046662.1:109667132-109669072 GCF_010883055.1 Belonocnema kinseyi | reverse complement strand
TGATTTTCAATAGCGTCAACTAATTCTTTTAAAGTCTTGCTGACCCGGACTCCGTACTGAAGGACGGTCTCTTCTGGTGCCTGGGTCACGGTGCTTAGCATGACTTGTAATTGACCCAAATTTTGGTGGGGAGAGAACGCGAGTTTTATACTCGACAAGAGATCTTCCAAGGAGTGAATTTCTCTGTCTTGGAAGTACGCGTCCGCACTTCTGGTGATTCTCAATCGGATCAACCGTAATAAAAGTGGCCTTTCTGCTGGTTGCACCGAGTCTCTCGCGAAAAGACAGTCGCGGACAAATTTAATCGCTGGAATATTGTATCCGTCATATTCCTTGGGAATAAACTCGAGCGCGGCTTTGAATGTGAGAAAATTTACACATCCATCGGTAGGGGCAACACTACGCGTTATAATACTTATCTGAGACGTTCTTCCTGTCGCTTCGTCCAAACTGCTATCGTTAGCATTGCCTAAATCGTTCGTTTCGGAATCTATAAGGACTTCGCTAGCCACGTCGCCTAGATCGTTCTCGGAGGTAAAATTGGCCATTTTTCTTTTAACAATTATTTAAACAATACGTTTGGACCCCAAAATAAAAACAAAACCCTACAAAATTGACTCTGGGAACCCTAGAAAAGGGGAACTGACAACACATGCGACTTACAGTTAGATGTTCTGGACGCCTGATTGGCTGTACATTTTTCGAAAAAACACAATACACAGAAATCTTAATTTTCACATAAACATTAGTTTTTCCACGTTTCTTCTTGGAGTCGCTTAAGCTCCTTGAAATTCTTGAAATTCCTTGAAGTGCCTTGAAGTCCCTTGAAATCCTTGAAGTCCTTTGAAATCCTTGAAGTCCCTTGAAATCCTTTGAAATCCTTGAAGTCCTTTGAAATCCTTTGAAATCCTTGAAGTCCGTTGAAATCCTTGAAGTCCCTTAAAATCCTTGGAAGTCCCACGATGCGCCTGCGGAAGTGTAGGAGAATGGTACGGGGTTCCAATCACTCCGCTTCAATCTTGTCTCAAAAAAACCCCGCTAAAAATTAGGCCAAGATTGAGGCGTTCGCCAATTTATTGAAAATGGTAGTCTGTATTCTCGTGCGTTTTGTCCACAAGGGTCCACACGCGCACTTTGTTATGGTTCACTCGTGCACAGTGTTCGAAGCATAAAACATCAGAAGTGTCACTGTCGCCGAAGTTTTTTTTCTTTTTTTTTTTTAATTCCCAACACAAAAAAACACAACGCAAGTCAGCAAATATCCCACTGCTGTCACCGAAAATGTTTCCTGTAATGCCCGGGGATTTATTCGCGCGCGAAATTCGAGAATGAAGTTCTCCCCAACGATGTCCGTCGGACTTCGCCGCCGAAAGGAATCGGAGTCCTTGCTGCAAGAAACTAGAGTTCGCCTCACGTTGTGCTGAAAGTCTTATAAAAGATTCTATATTTTAACTTTAGGATTAATATTACAGTCTGTCAAGTTAAAGCGTGGGTGGCTTTACTCGCAGTCGGTAAGGTGTATCGACATGATTTTGGTGTCAAAATATTAAGAAGAGCTCCCTCTTTCATGCTTTTTGATTTAACATTCAGTTTGCTTTCAATTCTCATCTTGTTACCACGTTACAAAAAATGAGTTCCGTATACGCTTCGCGCTTCGAGGCTGTGTTCCTTTGTTCCCACCCAAAAGGTCCCAAATTGTCTCACAATGAAGCTGCAAAGTACATGGGAAAATCATCGTCGTTCGGCTTTATTACCATCTGCCAAAAAGATGTTCGTCGATAAAAACGAGACCTGGATACTGCAAGAGGATAATGATCCCAAACACCGCAGCAAGCTGAGTAGGGCTTGGAAGGAGGAGGCTGGAGTCGTAACGTTGGATTGGCCCTCACAGTCACCTGACGCTAACCCAATCGAAAACGTGTGGGCCTTCGTCAAGCTGA
>NC_046662.1:109662115-109667032 GCF_010883055.1 Belonocnema kinseyi | reverse complement strand
GCAAACCCAGAGCGGAAACGCAGGCCCTCATGGAAATAAATTTGCTCCGTACCCAAGCCCTTATCGCGGCAGGTCACAAGTCCGTTCCCTTAAATCACAGTGTGAAGGAAAGCAGGATAGTCGTGGTCGAGATTGCGGCGATGACCGAAGTCACGCTCGGAGAATCTGACCCCGATTACATGCTTTGAATGCAATAAACCTGGACACTATGCCAGGGATTGCAATAAACGAGAGAATCCTCGCGCGGGAAATCAAGTCTGCTACGTCTGCGATAAAGAGGGGCATCTAGCCCGCGAATGCACTCGAAAGAAAATCCCAGAAGTTATCACTTGTTATAGGTGCGGTAAAACGGGACATTATTCGAATCAGTGTCCTAGTCGCGACCCTCTTCCATCGACCCAATTTTGCGACCGTTGCAAAATTACCGGACACAACAATGCGAATTGCAAGCGCAGAAATGAGTCTTTTAATTCTGTAGCCAGTCATTTAAACGAATAAAGAACTCGATTCGCCGGCGCAGAGTCGAAGTTGAGGATAAAAAATGCGCCACTAAAAGGTACAGTGTTTATAATTAGCCCGTCCACAAAAAACACTCTCCTATTGTGGAATTCAAGGTTGATAATTTTAAAAGGGGGAAAGTAGAATTTCTTGTCGATACAGGCGCGGAATTGAATCTAATAAAAAAGAAGGAAGTTGATACAAATATACAAATCGATCGCGAAAATAAATGCAAAATATACGGAATTGGCCCCGGCACACTGAAAACACTAGGCGAAGTTAAATTAAAAATAAGGGAAGCCGAAGTTATATTCCAAGTCGTCCCTAATAATTTCCCTATAATACAAGGCGGGCTTCTAGGCATGCCATTTCTCACTGATCAAGATGCCGTTCTACACATTAAAAATGGTAAAATGACATCCGACATCGGTACGATCTCGTTTTGTAGAGGGAAGACGGTCCATTTAGCTGCAAGAACTCGGGAATTAATCTCACTGCCCGTCAAAAATCCGAGTATCGCTGAAGGCTATCTCCCACGTATCGATGCTGGTCCAGGAATTTTTATAGGTGAATCGTTGGTCTCCCAAATCGATGGACATGCCAGAATATTTTGTATAAATTCCACCACGCGTGATGTTGCCTTGACAATCCCTCCAGTCGAGTTAGAAGAATGCGATATCCAAATTCCAGCACCTCGAAAAGCAAAGAAAACACCGGACGACCAGAGTTTGAGATCTGAAAAAGCTAAAAGAATTGCGGAATTAATAAAAAACTGTTGACATGAATTATTTAAATAGCGAAGAAAAAGATAATTTAATAGAAATTTTTAGCGAGCACCTTTATCAATTTAAACTGCCTAATGACAAACTCCTATGTACGCACGTAATAAAACATAATATCACCACAACAGATAACAATCCCGTGCATGACAGAATGCACAGACTCCCCCCACAACATAGAGATGAAGTCAAAAAACAGTGTAAGGAATTAATAGAAAATGAGAGTAATGTCCCATCCAAATCCCCCTTTAATTCTCCAGTCTGGGTCGTATCCAAAATAATAGACTACGAAGGTACAAAAAAATGGCGAATGGTCATTGACTATCGCGTTTTAAACGAGAAGACAGTCGCCGATGCTTATCCTCTGCCGAATATTACCGATATTCTGGACCAGTTGGGGGGAGCAAAATATTTTTCGGTGCTAGATTTAGCTTCAGGGTTTCACCAAATTGAAGTGGAACCCACCGATCGCCACAAAACTGCATTCTCGACACCATTCGGCCACTACGAAATCACCCGGATGCCTTTCGGCCTGAGAAACGCCCCCGCGACTTTCCAACGGGTTATGAATCGAATTCTAACAGGCCCGCAAGGGGTTAAGCTCTTCGTCTATATGGACGACATCGTTATTTACGCTAACTCCCTTCAGGAACATACAGAAAAATTAAAACGACTCTTAGGTAGATTAAAAGACGCCGGTCTTGTTCTTGAACCCGACAAATGTAGGTTCTTACGCAAAGAGGTAACGTACCTTGGGCACATAATTTCCCAAGACGGTGTGAAGCCGGACCCCAGAAACGTATCTGCCACTCGAAAATCCCTAGTTTCAAAAGGAAAAAAAATATCAAGCAATTTTTGGGCCTGACTGGGTATTATCGGCGTTTTATTCCCGATTTCGCAAAAGCCGCAAAGCCATTGACCCAGTTATTAAAACAATCTGCCAAGTTCGTTTGGGGACCCGAACAACAAGAATCCTTCGATAAATTGCGTGAAATTTTGTCTAGCGAGCCCCTTCTCCAGTATCCGGATTTCACTCAACCATTTGTCATAACGACAGATGCGCCCGGATATGCTTTAGGAGCCGTACTTAATCAGGGCCCCATCGGCAAAGACTTACCGGTAGCATACGCTTCGCGAACTTTGAACGAAGCGGAGAAAAACTATTCCACTATCGAAAAGGAGTTATTGGCGATAGTCTTTGCCGTCAAGCACTTCCGACCATACGTTTACGGGCGGACATTTACCCTCGTAACTGACCATCGCCCATTAATATGGTTGCATAATCTAAAAGAACCAGTATCTAGATTGGCCAGGTGGCGCATAAAATTAAAAGATTATCAGTACGAAATTCAATATAAACCAGGAAGAGTAAATGGAAACGCGGATGTTCTGTCTCGCAACCCAGTACACGAGGACGACAACTACTATCCAACTAAACACCCCGACGAAAAATATTACCCTGTAGATCCTAATCCACATTCCCAAGAAGAGACTGATTGTCAGATATTGATCTTGCATGATCAACTAACTGACACGGACTCTGCTTTCGACGATTATACCTTGTATAGCGAACACGAGATAGAAAAAGTATTTTTATTCACGACAAAAGACGAGGAATTAGCTAACGAGAGTAGTTGTGACGAAATAGAAATGGACGTAGGCGGACAGGTGGGGGAGAAAACAAGTCGGGATGGCTCCATTGAGAATAGTGGTGGGCAGGGGGGCACACGGCGATCTAGGTCAAATAGGCTACGAAGCTGTGTGTTCCCCTGACCTCGTTGGCCCTTCGGGAGGAAGGAGCCCTGGCTCATTAAGGGTCAGTTCGAGGGGTAACTGTCCGAATGGGAGCCGAGCTGCGCAGCTGGTTGAGACAGACCGACAATCTGCGGTAAAATGGGTGCTCCGACGGGAGCGGGAGCCATCGCCGAATGTTAGGAAAACAGGTGGAGAAGATAATGACAAAAAAAATTGTAGTCCTAAAACAGGCAGAATTCATGACGGACTCAGGGAGACAGACATCAAATTATCCGAAAATCAGGAAAATATCTTATACTGACCACGAAGCAGTAGGAAAGGAGAGAGTTTGCATCCGCCCCCTTTTAAAACCGTTAATCAAAACAACGAAAGACAAATTATGGATCCGCGACGACAACATACTAAATTTTGTCTCAGTAGACTGCATTTTAACAACCCCCATAGGCCGCGAATTGTTAGAGGCTAGAATGTTCCGTTTAAACGATCTAAAATACGAAAACCCCGAACTAGGACAAGTGATAGTTACGAAAATTGACAAAAGGCACATTTTTCACGTTTTTGCCAAAGAAAGATTTGATCAATGCATAAATTTTAAAGATCTTGATTTAGCTATCGAAACCCTTAAACAGGCCACTGAAAATTTAAAAAGTAAAACATTTAGTATCGCGAGAGATGGAAACGGTTTAAATATGGTAGCATACCTTGGAACCAAATCGAGACCGCATTAAAAACCCACTTTGGAAAAAGTGACTATCAAATTACTGTATGCACCGACGAAGTGCGAATCCCTGATGAATCGGAGTTTGACAATACTCGCGGAATGTCACGATTCTACAATAGCAGGTCACCGCGGAGAGAAAAACACGTACGAGAAGGTTAGGGAACGTTTTTACTGGAAAAACTTGAAAGAAGACGTACATCATTTCGTGCAAAGTTGCGACTCGTGCCAAAAGAAAAAACTCGTTAGGATAAAAACAAAACAGCCTATGAGGATTACAGGCTCACCGACTAGATCGTTCGAAAAAATACAAATGGATATAGTAGGTCCCTTGCCCCGAACCTACATGGGAAACGAATACATTCTTACCTGGCAGGATTGTCTCTCCAAATATTCAGGTGCAATTCCATTAATAAACACGGAAGCCCCCACAGTAGCTGTAGCCTTTGCTGAATCCTTCATATGCACATTTGGGTGCCCAGAAGCGATTCAAACCGATCAGGCTTCCAATTTTGTTGGTAGCATTATGGAAAATTTCGCCAAAATCTTCAAAATTGGACAGTACAAATCTACTGCTTATCATCCACAATCATTAGGAGCACTTGAACGCAGTCATCACACTTTCGTGGAGTACCTTAGACATTATTGTGAAAAGGCGAACGGGGATGATTGGCAACCTTTCGCCATGTTTTCTTTTAATACGACTGTACACTCTTCTACAGGAGTAACTCCTCACGAAGTCATTTTTGGTAAACCGGCTAGGATTCCGTCCGAATTCGCGAACGAAGCCATTCCTAGGACTTACGTACAATATGTAGACGATCTACGAAATTGACTGACTGATACGCAAGCCCAGGTTCATGGTCATCTTAATGCTGCAAAAATGAAAATTAAACGGTATTATGACAGAAAACTGAATGAGTTAAATTTTCAAGTAGGAGAACATGCTTATTTGTTAAAGGAACCGCGTAAAAGTAAATTCGAAGATCATTACGACGGACCATATAAAATAAATAGAATCTTTAACGATATGAACGCGGAATTGCAAATAACGTTGAATACAACGAAAATTGTTCACATGAATAAATTAAAACGTGCATTTTTAAGAATGTAAAATTGTGCACAGAAGTGATAACTGATGAAACACATTTTAAAAAAAATATATAT
>NC_046662.1:109660760-109662015 GCF_010883055.1 Belonocnema kinseyi | reverse complement strand
TATATATGACTGTAAATCACAATTATTAGAAAACTTAACTGCTGAGATTTTAAGCAAAGTTCATTAGAATCGCGCCAATTAAAAAGAAAATACGTGCAATTCAAATATCGCAAGACACCCAAATTTAACGTTCTTAGACCACATAAAAAATGTATATATGTAACAGTAACGAATAAGAAAAGATTTTTTAAAAAAACAGGGGGTAAACTTTTCGAAGTGCGGAACGATAGAACTTTCCATATATAGGTTATGTCACGTGCATACAACACACGTTACAAAAAAAGGGGAATTCTCCCAGGTAGTTCAATTCTAGAATATAATTAAAATTAGAACACGCTAATTAAGTGCGAATAAGAAAGAATCTTACCTTAAATTTTTAATCAGTTGCATAAATAGAGCAAAAACATCAAATTTAATCTCGTTGTTTACCACTGTCAAAAGCACTACACTAAGTTGACACTAAGTACTCACCCACTAACAGCTGACACGGAGCGCGTGGGCGCCGATTGCGCGCGCAGAAACTCGAGCAGGCTAAACTGACATGACCGACGGCAAAGGAAGCCTTAATTATGCTTCGAACTCCTACCGCACGATCGTGCATAGAAATTATCTCGTTTAAACAAAATTCAATTCTCTTTTCCTCTCATCCCCCAAATTATCGTAAAAAGATGTTTTATGAAAACACCTTTTTAATAAGGAATAAGATGTGATGAATCCGGTTTAGTACCTGTATTCATCGTAGTATACCAGCGCTACGCGCACTAATTCAAATTAATTAAAATAATATTCTACTCAACGATTATGTTCTTCTCTCTCCAAAATTCAGAAAAATCTTTCAAGAACTAAAAAAATAAATTCCAAACTTTCGTTCTAAAAATTAAGTGCCCACCCTTCAGAATTTTATGAGCTTGACCCCTCGAAACATTCGGTTCATGGGAACAAAGCACATCCTGTGCGGTCCACGAGAGGTTTTCCAGATACCGCCGAGTCTGGCGAACATGTGTAAGCCATAAAATCAAAATCCATCCCAAGCAAGACATTTCCAATGGATTCAAACGCAGATCGAAAGTCCCCTTTTTATGTTTAGACTCTGCCAGTTTTTCATCTCCAAATTCTTGAGAAAGCGTGAGAAACTCTTATGACCAGAAATTCATGAATTTGACAAACCTTAGTAGGAACGGCTGGGAGGTCCCTTTTTATTCGATTTTGGAAGACAGGAAATGACTCTGGGACTCAGAAAGGGGAAGGCGCACTG